>NC_044203.1:18669561-18932061 GCF_900880675.1 Sparus aurata
TCTCCTCCTCCTCTCCTGGTGCTTGACGATAAGATGGAAGGGAAGTCTTAGCTGATGGTTTTGAGTACTCATTGCCTGTTTTTGCCTGTTGTTGACGGGAACAGCTGTGCTGGAGGAAAGCAATGCTTCCCAGATGGCTCTGGCCACATTCTGTGCATTCAAATTCAGTAGCGGATGTCAGATGACGTTGCTCGTGTTCTTTAAGCTTACTTTCAGATGAAAATGTTATTTTACAAATTTTGCATCCATATGTACTGTCAGGATGGCTGGGAAAATGACCAATCAATTCAGTGGCACTGGCAAAACACTGATGGCAAACTGGACATTTGAAACCATGTGAAGGACAACCATCTTTAGTCTTAAATTTAATTCCTTCTACAGTATCAACATGGCTGTTAAGATGGCTGAGGTACTGCTGAGAGGAGGAGAAACTATTGTTACACTGATTACATGGATATTCACTACTAGACCAGGATTGTTGATGAGTGGCCCTGTGCTTTTTCAGGTGAGAAGCATGCAGAAAATGTTTATCGCAGTCAGGGCACGAGTATGGTCGCTCTTCGGCTGCCATGCAACCATGCTCGGAGAGAATCTCTCGGTCTCTGAAACGCTCACCACAAATGCCGCAACAATATTTCAGTTCTTTGTTTGATACTGATGAGCTTTCAGGAAGGGATGCAGATTGTTTATGTTCTTCTTCTGAAACTGAACATGGGTGATGGTCACTTGACTTGGAGTGGCTTTTCCGATGCTCAGCTCTGCTACTCTTGGAGCGAAACACACGACTGCATATGTCACACGGGAAGCTTTCTTCACGGTGGGAGGACATGTGTTCTGCTAACTGTGAGGGTCCTGTGAAACTGAAGTCACACTTGGGACAACGGTATGGACGGCTCTTCCCATGAGTATGCTTGTGTTTACGAAGTGCAAAGAGAGAGACAAAAC
This sequence comes from Sparus aurata, assembly GCF_900880675.1. Taxonomy (NCBI): domain Eukaryota; kingdom Metazoa; phylum Chordata; class Actinopteri; order Spariformes; family Sparidae; genus Sparus; species Sparus aurata. The sequence goes on from NC_044203.1 coordinate 18,670,507, forward strand.
CCCTGCCGCATGCCTGACACTGAAATTCAGACTTGTGCATTCGTTGGTGCTGCTGCAACTGGGATGCCTGGAAAAAGCATCTGCCGCATTCTGCACATTCATGTGGTTTTTCACCCAGGTGACAGAGCTGATGATCCTCAAGACTTTCTGATGTTGAGAATGTCTTGCCACACACGTGGCACGGGAAGTATGGTGCAGAGTCTGAGTCGCTGTCCTCAGTGCCATTATTTTCCTCCTCCTCACTTTCACCAGTTGTACTGATTTTACTGCTGGATTGGTCTGCACTCCTCCTTTCCTGTACATTACATCTTTCCTGTAGATTACTCCCGAGATTCTTCTTCTCTTTTTGATGCCATTTTTTTACATGTCTTGCCAGTGATTTTTTGACTGAATAGGCTTTGTTACAGAATTGACAAGTAAATACATCATCTGGATGGTTGTCTTTGTAATGATCACATAAAGATGTTCTTGCTGAAAAACTTTGACAGCAGAGTTTACAAGCATAAGGTCTATTTGGGTCATGGCATGATTTGTGACTTTCAAAATCAGCGTGGTTCTCAAATATCTTGTTGCAAAAAGGGCATGAGCGTTTCCTCTCAATTCCATGTGTTCTCAGGTGTTTTACAAGATTTCCTGGACTAGTGCACACCCGCCCACAGTGAGGACATGTATTGCGCTTTTTCTCTTGTTCCTGTCTTCCATGGTCTTCAAGGTGACTTATGAGCATTAAGCCATCTGTGAAGCTCTTATCACATTCGGAACATTGGTACTGCTCGGCTTTCTTCTCTTTGCTTGAACCGACTTGCACCTCATTTCCTTCTGAATGTTGTGAAGATTCATCTATAACTTCCTCTTTGCAGGAGAAGTTGGTCTGCAAAACCCCAGTGCCAGCTGTTTCAGTGCTCTCGTTGAACAAGAGAACATTGTCAGTCAGCGCAAAATCAATCTCTGCTTTCAAAGGAACCTCCGACTGTTTGCTTGTATTCTTCATTGAAATATTTCCAAATCTACATTTCCTGTAGTGATTACGGAGGAGACTTTTGTTCCAGAAGCCTCTCTTACATGTTTTACATTTAAACGGAGGCTCCATTGTGTGCACACGCATATGACCCATTTGACCAGCTTTACTCACAAAGGACATATTGCACTCTGGGCAGGGAAACCGTTTAGTGATCCCTCTGTCAGAAGCTGCATCTAGTTTACAGATTGAATTAGCACCATCATTAACTTGTTTGTCACAACTCTCATCTGCCGGCTCTTCTTTGATGACTGGTATATTTGACAGATGGTGTTGAAGGGGAGCAGTAGACACTGGTGGAACCATTGTTTCCATCTTGTGTGCATTTAAAAAATGCTCTTGGAGCTGGGAAAATAACAAAAAACGGGAACTACAGTATGCACAAGAGAAGCCTTTTGGTGGGCTTTGTGAGGTTGACTGCTGGTCTTGGCCAGCTGTCGACTTTGATGAGCTTGGTGGTAAAGTGCAACTTTTTTTGTGATTTGCAATCTTGACTTGCAGGAAAAACCTTCCACATCTGTCACAAAGCACTTTATTTTGCTTTGGTTTTTTGGTGCATTTTGGGATGTGACGCTGCACATAGTCCTTCCTAATAAATCTCAGATCACAAAAATCACAGGCAAATGGCCTCTCGCCTGTGTGCAGGCGGATGTGCACACCTAACTGATGGCCGTGTCGAAAAGCACGGGGGCAATAACTGCATTCGTATTTGTACTTTTTGTTAAAGTGAGGCTGGATTCTCTGAAGAATTCTATTTCTCACCACATCAATAGATTTAGTCACATTTTCTGCTGGGGGATTAGTTCCCGGTGATGGAGAAGCATTTGTCTCTTTGGAGACCTTTCTGCACTTTCTCATCTTCCTATGCTTTTTCAGAGTTTTTTCATGAGAGAATGATGAGCCACAGCCATGACACTTGAATAATTTTGTGACATGGAACAAAGTGTTATGTCGGGAAAGTTTAGACTGAGTTGGGAAGCTCCTTGAACAGACTTCACACTCAAAGGTCTCTTGCTTTTCAGCAGTCTCAATGCCAAACTTACTTTGCCAACCCTTGCCAACATCCTCCAAACTAATTTTGGGAATGCAGACTTCCAGTCTTGATCTTTTCCCTTTACAACGACCCTGATGTACTTTTAAATGGTCATACCTTGAAAAGCAGCAGTCACAAGCTTTGCAGCGATAAGGTTTCACTTCGTTGTGTGTCAAAATATGACGTCTCAGGTTTCGTGGCTTCATGAAAGTCTTGGTGCAGAATTTGCACTTGAACTCAGCAACACCTTCTGCTTTGGGCTTTTGTGCTGTGTCTCTGAGAGTAGGCATGTTTGACAATTGTTTAGCCGAATCACTTTTGATTTTTGACTGCCCTTCTTTGCAAACACCATCACAGAAAGCTTCATGCTGCAAACACGCTGTCTGAGTTTTATATCTGTGGCCACAGTGTACACATGCATATGGCTGGACACCAGTATGTGAAACAAGATGCCTCATGAGTATAGACTTGAACCGGTACTTATGTGTACAGTAAGGGCATTTAAACTGAAGCAACTTTGTTGCATTAGATTGTAAAGGCATTTTATGGACATCCTGACTTGTCTGAGAGCTGCTGGAACTGGAATTGCCATTAGGAGATACACCAGTGTTGAGCCCTTTCCCCTCGCAGTTCTTTCGATGTTGGTTTAGTTTTGTATATCCAAAGTACTGCCCACATTTTTCGCACACTAGCAGAGAGTTTGCCTTGTGTCCACGGTGATGATTTTTCAGCCGGATTTTCTTGGTAAACACTCGTGGACAGTAGGAACACTGATGTGATCCCTTTGGCTTGGACTCCGTTTTACCAGGATGTGTGGTTTGGGCAGGCAAACACTGCTCACTGTGAAGTTTAAGGTACAAACCACGGTAAAACTGTTTTCCACAGTTAGTGCAGGAAAACGGTTTATCTCCAGTATGTTTGATCATGTGGCGCAGCAAATACCGGCGAGTACTGAAATTATGCTTGCAAAATGGACACTGGTGCGATGAGGACCCAGATATATGTGTAAGACAATGTTTTCTTAGTACTTGGGCATCATTAAACACCTCTTTGCATAAGGAACACTGTAGTGGTTTTAGTTCACTGTCCTCTTTCACAGATTGTAAGGACTGCTGAGGTTTTAATCGTGCTTTCTCTTCAAACTGAGGTTCCTTGTTTTCTCCTTTGTGGCGGTCAAGATGTCGGAGGAGGTGTGCAGGATACTGAAACTGCAGATTGCAGTCTGGGCATTGAAGCATTCCCCTTTTAGGATGTGTACTTCTGTGCTGGATCAGTTCTCTTATAGTTGGAAGAATCTTTCTGCAGACAGTGCACTGTATCCTCCTCTGGTGAACGATTTTATGACCAATCAGATAGGCATGTCTCTTGAATCCTTTTCCACATTCCAGACAGCGGTATGGTTTTTCACCTTTGTGATTATGCTCATGTTTCTTCAGGGACTGTGTGGTGGCAAAACATTTTCCACAAAAATGACAACTTAGGGAAAGACTGTTATTTGGTTCAATTGATGTTAAGCTATTCTTACTCGCTTCAGTCTTTGTACTACTTAAAGCAGCTGGCTTAGACATGGTAGAGTAAACTGAATTCCTGTACCTAATCATTTGAGTTGAGCCGGTGAGTTTGAACAACTCATGCTTCTTCATATGTCTGTACTTTCCTGAAGGATGATAAAAAACTGCTGGACAATGATGGCATTTGTAACGTGGTGCAGTCTTGCGGGCTACTAAAGCTGGGAGGGCTTGTGTTTTCTGCTCACTTTCCTTCGACAGTGTTTTGTGTTCAGTCTTTGGCCTTGATTGTGCCTCTTTCGCAAGCCGATTAACACTCTCTCTGAGGCAAAATGTGTTAATATGTCTATATCGGTTGGATGATAAAGTGAAGGTAGTGTGACACAACGGGCACCGATATTTACCACCAACTTTTTCCTTGCCACCAAATACTGCCTCTTTGACACAGAAACGCAAATGTCGAGCCCTGTTGTATGAGTATTTGAAAAGTCGTGGACAAAGTGGACATTTATGTTTTCCTCTTCTCTCATTCTCTCCCTTTTGACTTTTCTCACAACTTAGTGTTGTGGTGGACGGACTCTGCAAAATTGCCAATTTCCCTCCCTTGTGTACGTTGTAGAAATGCTTTTTGGCCTTCACTGCAGACGAGAAGCCTTTTCCACATGCACTGCACATATTGTTTTTGCAGATGTCAACAAGCTTCACGAAACAATCAGGCATATCTGCAAACGGTTTGTTGTGTACCAAGTCCTTTTGGGGCAGATCTGCAGATTGTTTGTTCTGTACCAAGTCCTTTTGTGGCAGATTTGCAGATGGTTTGTTCTGTACCAAGTCCTTTTGTGGCAGATTTGCAGATCGTTTGTTCTGTACCAAGTCCTTTTGTGGCAGATTTGCAGACATTTTTTTCTGTACCAAGTCCTTTTGTGGCAGATTTGCAGATGGTTTTGTCTTTACCAAGTCCTTTTGTGGCAGATTTAAAGATATTTTCGTCTGTACAAAGTCCTTTTGTGTTGGTGGTTTAGTTTCACTTTTAACAGCATCAGAATTTGTTACTGGCAATTTAGGCTGCTTGCATCTTCCAGGTGTAACCTTGTGTCTTTGCAGGGTACTACTCTGCGCAAAATACAATCCACATCCATTGCACTGATAGGGTGTTTTTCCAGTGTGTGTCCGCATATGTGTGATATATTTATATCGTTTTGAAAATACCAGTCTGCACTTAATGCACTTGTGGCCACCATAGCGTTTTGTTTTCTTCTTTAGGCTGGAATCAGAAGGGAGCCTAGGCTTTTTCTTGGTTACACCACACAAATGTTTTTCAGCTTTTTCATTGCTTATCATCAGGTAGAGATCACAAGTCTTGCAAAACTCGAAATTCGGCATTGAATGACAGCAATGGTGATGTTCAATCAGATGATCTACATTGTGGGTTGTATGTTGGCAACCTGTGCAATGATACGAGTTACTCATTACATTTGCTGCCTCGGTTTGCAGTATAACAACAGGCTGTAGACGTTTTCTCATTTGTTTAGAAGATTTTAGATGAGCTGCTTGTCCTTCTGAGTGAATGCTTTTAGTGTCAAGTCTAGCCAAAGAATTATTTTCACATTGACTTGCATCAACTTGTATTTCATCAGTGTCACATGAGGAGTCTTCTCTTGACAGAGGTTCACCATACAGCAAGCCAGGTACTGATGGTTCTCCTGTATATGTGGCCAGCTCTTCAAATGACTCTCTTGCATTTTCAGCAAAATCTTCAGTCAGACTTTGTGGTTCTGTGGCCAATGGACTTTCATGTAGTGACTGTTGCTGATCTGGACAGGCGGTTGAATTTATATCCTTTGCTGGTCCTGTCCATTTCTTTTCTGGACAGGGATTTAAGTCTGTGCTTGCGGTGTTTGACTGCAAGCACAATTCTAAACTGTCAAGACTTTGCTCTGTACTGTCACTGGTCCTGACTCGATCGGTAGGCAAGGTTGTGGTTTCCTTTACTCGTGAACTTTTATTTTCTTGACAGGGACTTGTGTCTGTACTGGAGCTATTTTGCTGTAAACAGGATACAACAAGGGTACCAGCACCTTCTTTGTCCTTGGCACTTGTATCAACAGAAAGACTTCCACTAGTGACACCAGGACCATTACAACCTGGATCTAGAAAAGATGTGGCACTTGTCATTTCATTTTCTGGACAGCTAATTATGTCTGTGCTGGAGGTATTTTGCAGTAAGCAGGAGTCAATACTTTGCTTATCTCCAGTATCACCAGAAACACCGTTGCTAGTGACAGCAGGCTCATTACAACTTGGATCTGTGTTGGAGCCATTTGGTTCCAAGTACAAATCTGAATGACTTTGCTCAGCACTTTGCTCATTCTTTTCACAGGTTTCACTGACAAGACCATCAATCATCACAGCAGGGCTTGAACAACTACTGTTCCGAGCAACACTTTTGTAAGATTGACGCCCAGATAACTGCAAACAGGATTCAGCATCATGGCTGTTGCTTTTCAAGGTATTTATGCATTCCATCATTTCATGAGTAACATCTTTACAACCAGACACCTTTGTACCTGGTGGATCTGAAGATTGAGAGATATCTGAATGAGTTTTTCTCTCCTGACAGTCAGTGTCCCTATTTTCATCTTGACAATCAATGGAGGTAGGATTAAGAGATGTCTGCTTATCCAAATTCTCATTATTTAATGAATCTGAGTCTTTTCTTTCCCCCTTTAGGACCTCACCTTTGTCCTGCTCGTCCTCTCTCAGATTTCTATCTTGACCATCTGTAGAGGTAGCATTATCAAATCCCTCTATTTCTTTGTCAGATGAGTCCTTCAAGTCCTTTCTTCTGACTTTTTTATCCAAGTGATCTTGCTTACTGTCAAATATGGCCTCAACATCCTGAGAAATGATAGGGATCTGCTCCTCCTCATTGCCGTCTGGATACTTCTCGATTGCATCACCAGTCAAGTTTTCAAGCTGACTTGCCGAGATGTTTGAATAAATTCCTTGAGTGAGCTCTTTCTCCACATCTTCCATTTGTGTCTTATCTTCACAACCATCATACACATTTCTTTCCTCTACAGTCTCACTTCCTGTAGTTGTCACGTTAGAAGTAGTAGAGGATTGATTGTGTCCTGCATAAGATTTGACAGGGTTTTCTTGACTTTCAATCTTGGGTTGTGCACATTCAGTTTTATTTTCATCCGCTGTCACATTTAATGGGCTTGGCAAAGTTTCATTATTCTGTGACATATTAGGGCATGGATTCTCAGTCGGAAACATCATATTTCCGGTAGAAGCAAAAAGCCATTCCGATGAGCTGTGCTTTATAGTGTCATCTTTTTTAGGTTTTGAAACTAAATTACCCGCCATGAATTTACAAGAGGGCCTTGTTTCGCCAGCATCTGCATCAGAGCAGCTGCTGACATCTGAATAGTCCTCAAGAAACGAAGTAGCTAGTATTCCACAGTCTTGCTTAAGTCCCTGTAAATCTGCCGCAAAAGATTCAGGAAATGTTTCAGAAGTCTGTAATTCATCTGTGGTAAAATCTATATCACCATTTCCACATGTTGACAAGTAATCTTTTTCCATTTCTTCTCCATCAGCTTGCCATGACGTTTCTTTGTAGTATGTTTGATATACACAGTCTGAGTTGGAATTTCCGACGCTTGGATTTGAGTAATAGTTTGTGTTGAAGTTCGAGTTTGTTGCAGGGGCTTCATGGGAAGCCACTGTCCCGGGAAAGTCATGATGACCAATTAAGTTCTCCAGATGCTGTGAAAGACTTCCCTCTGAATCTGATGTCCTTCTCAAAGTGCTTGGATCTGATGACAGAGGTGGGAGGTTTTGGAAGTATGAATCCCACCCATTAGCCATCCTCTGCAAGGACTGGAAGCTGGGGCTAATATTTTACACACTCCTGAAAATACAAAGAAGCACAGAATTATAAAAGACAAACTCCAACTATTAGCAGATTAAACATTTGCACAGTTCATTTTGAAAGAAAAATCTGACCTTTTCTTGGATATACATGGACTAGGACTGTCTAGGCTGATGTGGGTGGCATCTGAATGGAAACCTGAAAAAATAAAATAAAAATAAAAATGCATGTTATTATTGTGAAAATTGTATTAGCCACTAAAAATCTGTGCCCTGGAAAGATTTTACAGATGAAATTGCCACCTTATCACAGTAAATAGGATTTGCTTGTCCCCATGAAGCTATGTGGCTGGTTGCAACATGCCATATGGGTTCATCACCCAAAAACAGAAGCACAAAGGTTTGATGCCAGCCAGGAAGTGTGCTACATCAGAAGGGTTGGTGCTTCGATACCTAGCCACAGGGACTGATTTTTGGGGAAGGAAGCTGGGGTGAGGGTGGAAGCTGCAGCAGGTGCAAAAGATGGAGGAATACCAACTACAATCCTAATTCCAAAAAAGAAAGAATAATAACACCAAACACAAACACTGCCTCATTCTAGCATGTGATCAACCAAATCTTTTCAGAATGCCTGATTCATATCGAATTATGAAAAAATGACAAAACACTTGTTTAACAGGTGTTTTTGAGCGCTCCACAACTTTCCCAGTCTTTTGCGGCCCCTGTATCAACTTGTTTGAATGTGTTGCTGCAATCAAATTCAGAATAAGTATATACAATTATCAGCCACTATATAAAACCACTGAAATGAAGCAATTAACATCGATCATCTCATTACAATCAAATTTTCTGCAGGCAAGCATTCGTCCTGGCATTCACATGAACCCAACTTGACATGCACCACTCACCCAAACATTGTTGCAGACCAAGTAAAAGCTATCATGGCAACAGTACCCCCCTATGGCAGGGGCCTCCCCAGCAGGACAATGCATTCTGCCACACCATAGAGCTACTTGATCTGGAACTGTGTTTGAATGAGTGCTTCGTGTCAAGTGGCATCCACATGAATGCCAGGTAACAAGATTTCACACCAGAACATTGCATTGTAATGAAATGACCAATGTTTTTCACTTTACCTGTTAGGGGATGAGGAAAAACTTTAAATATATTGTCTTTGTACTATTTCTAATGGAAAATATAACAATAAGGATTAGCAAATTGTAACATTAAATTTTACTTTAATTTTAACTCTTATTTATGTTTTACATAGTGTCTGAATTTGAAATCAGGGTTGTATATATTTGCTCACCTCAATGCACTGTAATGGGGGTGCTAATATTGGCTCAGCTGTGATCTAAAACGCAAGACCCACATGAACACGCCAAATTATGATGCGTTATCAACATCAGGCATTAGCAGTGGCAAGCCTCCGTGCAGCACCTGGGGAACAACTCCAGTTCCAAGCCAGGGCAAGAACACGGACATGAAAATCAATCTAAACTGTCTAGACCGAGGTACACTGCTATGCTAATTCTGTGATAAACAAGTTTCATTTCCTATTAATTCTTCACAAAGTCCCTTGTTTTTTAGTATCTAAAAACCTAAGCATTAACTAAAAGTACAGGGATACAAGAGAGAGCTAAACTTCAAACTATAATGATTCAGTTAAAAGCTACAAAACTACTTTGAGCTGAACCCAGACACTTTTAAAAATACTTTTCAGTCTAATCTCTAGCACAGACATGAGTCTCACAATCATAACACAAGGTTATTTCAAGGAGAGAAGGGGTATTGTCATGGTTGTAATGCCATTTTGTGTTTTTTGTTAAGTTACGGCTGGTGAAAACACAACCTTTCCTGGAATGCTGCTCCATAATCAAAGCATACCAATGATTAAATAACAGTGATTTTGTTGTGAACAAATTATTGTAAATGAAACGTGTTTGTAACTGCATTAACAGGCCCACTTTGTTAGCTGGGATTCTAAGATAGTACTGCAGGGATCAGAACAATCACATTATTAGTTCAAGACACACCTTCAAGCAGGCAGACCAGTGCAGGTGACCAATGCAAAATCCCAGCTGTGCTGGGCTGCCATGCCAAGTCAAGTCAAGCCAAGCAGGGCGAGGCCGGAAGATGTAATGGAAAAACGCCATTAAATGTCACTGGATCTCGCTTGGAGCTCAACACAACTCGTGTGCTAAAACTGGTTATGTAAACGCAAATTAGTGAGTCGCAATTTGACTTGGCATGGCCAAAAATGCCTAAGAGAAGCCCTGTTGAAGTCTATGGCGAGAGTCATGGAGAGGGCACTACTTGAGGAACAATGCTACATAACTAGGCAACGTTAACACTGGGCAAAAACATAAAAACATGATCTGAACCTGAGTGGTTTTACATAAATGGAATTTTTTGCTAGTTATGGACTGCCAAAAACACATGTTTGAGTTATAAAGTAGTTCACAAAGGCACTTGGTAACACAACACCTCGGCAAATGATCAACATCATGTGGTTTTCTGGATCAGGTGGACTACAAGACAGACCTTTGCCTGGGCTTAGAAGATCCTGAAAGTTGTTGCTCAAAATGCATTATGCTCCCCACGGCTACGATAAAGATACTGCATGAATGAGATGGTTAGCTATTCAATACTGTAACAATGATTTCAAAACATACATAAAGCAGGATACATTACAGGACTTTACCACACAAGAGTCCTAATGCAAATACATTTGAATATTTAAGGTTGGATATCAGTGGGATGTCCCCATAATGACCATAAAAATCTGTTCAGCTTTGTAAATCCTCATAATCAAGACTTTTGGGCAGGGCTCTACAGTGTGAGCATTTCACTCGCATTTGCCCCTAAAAAATGTATCTGCGAACCGGGAAAAGGATTTTGGTGCACAGTGTGCGAGCAAAGGTCACAAGTTACCATCACAACCTACTTTGTCTGCGATCGTTCAAAAACTACAATCCTCTGGCAGCAATGCACTAATCACAGTAGTTTTCTGTAATGACGCAACCAGTGTCATGCGAGAAGTGATAGATCAACAGACTGTGGTGAAGTTAGTTTTAGGTCGGGTATTTGGCTTATATTCACTTGGGTCCCAGCCGTGACATTACTGAGGTTCGCCCAGTGTTAGCAGCAGGAGGACAGTTAGCTCACCTACCAGAGCCTCGTGCTGAATCGCTGGAAACTGATTTAGGGACCTACGCCGATAAGACCCAGTTGCTATGGATGCTCCTAGCATCACAAGCTGACAGAGGAGCAAGCGGAGGCGTCGTTACCAAGGACGGCGGCGTGGCTGTGCAGCGGGGCTAACAGCTGGGCTTGAGGCAAATCCCCGGAGAACACCGCTTCCCTCTATCCTACCTTCCAACGTCCGAAATTTACATGCTGTTGATTTTTATCCTGCACTTTTCTGAGCCATTGAAACTAAATTTCGTTCCCATTGCACTGTAAAGTGTAATTCAAATGACAATAAAAGAAAGTCTAAGTCTAAGTCATTAAATTACTTGGCATAAATATATTACAAAATAATTGCAGTTTTTTTCAATATCTTCCATGTCATGTGACCCAGTGATTCCAAACCAGCGGCAGATTGTATTAGTAAACTGGGCGAACAAGACACACCTCTTTCTATCGTATTTGAGTGCTTCCTCTGTTTTATATGAACTAGTGCATTGCCCGTAGGAAATATGTATTCCTATAGAAAGGTGGGAGGTTAAGTAGCTTTTTCATGGATGGCCAAATGATGCTGTGTTTGACGGTGAGACGTCAGGGATATTTAGGCTTGTTGTGAAATCCTATTTTCCAGGGTATAATTGGCCGTTTTTGACTATTTTTGATTTTGCCATAATATTTCACCTTAAAAACTATTTACCTTGCCTTGCTTGGTGTCATTATTTTCAGCACAACCTCACATGTGTGACTGTACAGTTATTTTTTCATTTTGGCAAACTGTTATAACACAATGAACCTTAAATCACCAAAAAAAAAAAGTTTTTTTACTGTGAAAACCACAAATATGTTTAACTATTTTTATTACTTATAATGCAAATATATAAATTGCTGTTTGCTAAAAAAAAATAGAAATTTACAAAGTTATACGTAGTGATATGTTTCGCCCAGCTCCTTCCTGCCTGCTGAACATTCAGCAGTCTCCTCATTGTTTTGCCTCATTAAACAAAACAAAAAACGACTCCACTACACACTAAACTAAACACTACATAACACACTAACAATACACTCCAAACACGCTTAATGTCACAAATCTCTCAACTCTCAAAACTCGCTATCTCTGTCGCTATCTCTGTCGCTATCTCTGTCGCTATCTCTGTCGCTGTCACCGTCCCTCCGACAACTTCCCCCAGTTCCTAAGAAAGTTTGCTATTTAATTTTGTGATTGGTTGGTGGGGTGCCTTTTACCACCAATAAAAAAAAGGAGTAGCACAAAGCAAACACTTCCTTGCTTCGTGAGGGAAGCCCGTTTTGACAGTTTCTTCCTGCACCAAACACGGCAAACGTGACCGCAATGTTCGCTAAAAAGCGTGGTGGACATTATTTATCATAAGTCCGGTTTTACTTGGCCTATCAACATGATTTAAAAACTGGTATATAGTTTGAAGGCAGCTCCAACACATACGTCGGAACCGAGACTCACGGAGGCTGCGTCTTGCTGCTACGTCATCTTAAATTGGTCACGTGACGCACTGGCACGTCCGTCGACTCAGGAGAAGGAGGTGGTGGTGGGCTAGCAGCTAGCTGCACACAAACATCGACAGTTTGTTGTCCTTGCGTGTCCAGATCTCCTCAGACCCGAAAAGACTCAGCCGGACTCGTTCAGTGTCTTTAATCCACAACAGTCAGTTTAGATGCACAGAACGGGACCGAACCGCCGGCAAAAAAATATTTTTTGTGCTCCCATATATGTCTTTGTGCTCCCAGATATTTTACTTTAGGAGCACATGTAGTTGTTGGGAAAAATGTCAGCATAGAGCCCTGATTTCGAGGGCACCCCTGTGAATGTTTCCTGTATTTTCATATTGATTTTTTCCCATTTAAAGTTATATCTGAAGACACAAGCCCCATCATACTGCTGTTTGAATGAATGTGGGGCGGTGGCGCATAGCGAGGGCATGTCGGTGTGACAGTCTGATAACTTCACAGGTCCTTCACTATACTAAATAAAGAGAAATGTCACACAAAGCAACGTTACAGGACCCAACAAAAGTATCGTAATAACTGTAACTGTCTTTGGCAACTTATATGGGGAAAAAATACCGCAGTTATGTATGGAGAAGTGTGTGTCCTCATGCCTGTTCTACTGGCCCTGTCACCGGCGAAAAACCTTTAACTCACCAAGTGTTTGCGTTGAAAAACAATCACTGTGATGGTCGACCCTCCCAACTTTCCCCCATAAAACAGCCTACTTCCCATGAGTGAGTCAGACAGCGTCCAGTTTACTGATGGCCATTATGTAATCTAGAATGAAAACCTAAATTTGTCACTTTCCAGGATGTTTGCTGGGTCAGGATCTCAATTACAACACATTATAACAGCGTCCATATGATTAAACAGTCAGCAGGTACATGTTTAGACCAACAGGAGGACACCTGGGGAAACAGCTTGAAAACACAAAGACGTCATCATCATGACGTGTTCCGCCATGTACAAGTATAAGCAAACCCTAATCCAACGGCAAATGATACTCATCCGTCACCAAACTCTCCATTAAATGCTCTAATAGTTACATAACACAGAGACTGACTTGATCTGTTCAAGTCCAAGCAATCTTGGAGAAATGCAAGCATCAGATGTTAGAATTAAGTCTACACTTGCGCTTACTGCAAACTTTTATGCATAGACGAGTAAAGGTAAGCAAAAGTTTTTTCTTGTTTCATATCAGCCTTTTCCCCTGCATCCTGCTCATGCTACGAAATATCCTTCAAACTTTACAGTGGTGGGTCACTTGCCAAATGTGGAAAACACATCCTCTTATATCAATGAAGACTGGCGGGGTAGGAGCATAGGTTGCTATTGTTAGCCTATGACCAATTGCTAATGTTGGTGGCCAGGTAATGAAGCAGTGCTCTTTTTAATTTGAGGACTTGATTAATAGCGTGAAATTGTGCATGAATTGCGAGTGTCCTTAATTTTCAATGTTGCAAGAAAAATGACTACAGTGTATTGTAAATGTCCAGCCACACCGGTTTAAATAATGCCTTTAACACATCTTATGACTAATGAGTAGCCCCATTCACACTGCCGTTTGCATGCAGGGATCCTGCGCCAATTCTCCTCTCCTCTGTGTGAAAGTTTCAGACGCACAGAGGGGGGAAATTTCGCTCCGGCGCTGATCCGCCTCTGGAGGTAGTATCAGGGCCGCATTATTGGTGAGCTGTGCCAGTGTGAACGGATAATCCGGAGGCGCGGAGCGAGGGCGCGTCGGTCGTGCAGTCTGATAACTGCACAGGTCCTTCACTCAACTAAATACAGAGAAATGTCCCTCAAAGCAATGTTACAGAACCGAACAAAAGTAACGTAGTAACTGTAACTGTAACTGTCATTGGCAACTTATATGAAGAAAAAAAATACCGCAGCTGTACGTGGAGAAGCGTCCGTCCTCCCGCCTGTCCTACCGACTCTTCCTCACATTTCTGCCCGAAAAACAGCGTTTGTCACCGGCAAAAACTTTAACTCACCGAGTGTTTGTGATGAAAATAAATCATCGCGACCGTCAGCCCTCCTGACCGAGCCTTCAGGGAACTTTCCCCCAGAAAACAGCCTCCGTCCTTGCCAGTGAATGAGTCAGACAGCCTCCTGTTTACTGATGGTGATAATGTAATTTAGCGCAAAAAACGTAACTTTGTCACTTTCAGGATGTTTGGTGGATCAGGATCTCAATCACTACGCATTATAACAGCATCCATATGATTATAAACTGTCCGCGGGTTTAAATTAACAGGGGGAACACCTGGGAAACACAGACGTCATCAACATGACGTGTACCGTCACGCCTCTTTAGGAGCCGCAGCGCCGGCTTTCTGTGTGAATTACAAGGCAGAACGGCGGAGAATTGGCGAACCACTGCTCTGGAGATAATGCGGAGATGCTGTGTAAAAAGGGTTATGTCTTGAAGGGTTGTCCCATTTCATAGCCGATTTTAACGACTACCCCTTGTAAGGTCAGAGTTGCACCTACACAAATACATGTGAATGAAAATAGCCTGCCAGTGCTGAATGCAGGTAGTGCAAGATGTGAGTGCAGAACTGTGAGAACAGAAGTTTGTTGGTTTGATGCCATTTGAGTGGCTGTCCAAACAAGCATATCTTTGGAACCATTTATGACCATGACTTCGCCAGTCAAAATGTCTCCACATTCAAAGCCAAGATGCGGATTCGTTTTGGATGTTGATTTTGCGTGTTTGACCACCACCTACCTCTGTTGTAGGGCTGCAACCCAACTATTATGATTCTATCGATTATGATTCTATTGATTATTTTTTTGATAAATCTAACCACCTTATTTTATTACTTGATTAAATAAACAACTAATTCACCCAAAATAACATTTTAGAACTTCCCATTTATATTTCAACTTTAAATTCAATCATCTTCAATCACCAGCAAATGCGCTGCAGGGCATTATTCCCGAACAAAAAATAGCCCAGTTTTAACTAGTAATCGGTGTAATCCTAATAGTTTCTGTTGGGACAAAAAGTAAGCAGTAGCAGTAACTAATAACAAGCATGCAGTGCTCCAGTGCTTTTAACACCATTCAGCCTGCACTCCTGGGGGACAAGCTGGAGCTCGCAGGGGTGAACCAACACCTCACATCCTGGGATCCTGCATTACCTCACTAACCGGCTACAGTATGTCAGAACTCGGGACTATGTGTCGGACACAATAATCTGCAGCTCAACTCCGGGAAGACCAAAGAGCTGGTGGTGGATTTCTGCAGGCACAAACAACTCTGCACACAGGTGAACATCCTGGGAATGGACATTGAGATAGTGACATCTTACAAGTACCTGGGAGTTCACCTAAACAATAAACTGGACTGGACTGATCACACTGCAGCTACATATAAGAAAGGTCAGAGCAGACTGTATCTGCTGAGGAAGCTCAGGTCCTTTGGAGTGCAGGGGGCACTCCTGACCTCTTTCTATGACTCTGTGGTGGCATCAGCCATTTTCTATGGAGTAGTCTGCTGGAGCAGCAGCATCTCGGCAGCAGACAGGTGGAGGCTTGATAAACTTATCAAGAAGGCCAGCTCCACCCTGGGATGCCCTCTTGACTCAGTGCAGGTGGTGGGAGACAGCAGGATGATGAACAAGCCGTCATCGCTGCTGATGCAGGAGTCCCACCCCCTGCAGGTCACTCTCACAGCACTGGGCAGCTCCTTCAGCAACAGACTGATACACCCTAAGGGCTCTATCTTGCACTAAGCACAATTGACTTTGTACACTGGCGCTTGTATAATTCTTATTTTGCATTCGATGCACATCGGAATTTTCCCTCCACAGACGCACGTCCTTAAATTAGGGAATGAATTTGCGCTCCTGGGGGCAGTTCAGCGAAAAGAGGAGGCGTCTTCTGGCGTAATCATTCACTGGTGTAATTTTGCTGTTTCAGAAAACAATTCCGCAACAGACCAGGAAAAACCTAGTCTAAAGTCAGTGGCGCTTCTTTAGATGCTATTTTAAGGGCGCATGCTTGGCCATAATGTAGCATGTGCTCAACGTCCATACACTTTGCTTCTCTCATCTACAAAGAAGCAGTTCACATTTTTGCATATCATACAAAAAAAAAAAGTTGAAAAGATTTAAACAGAAGAACTAATTCTTTTTCCCTCTGATATGTGACGCGCCTGCCATAGCCACGAGGGTCCGGGAGTGGCAATGCGCGATGTGCTCCTAGTGGAGCGGGTGGACGAAGATGGAGTGGGAGGAGGAGGATGGGGAATAACAGGAGCAGGTGGTGCTTTTGGAGACTTGAGGCGATGCGCCTGAGAGGCCGCAGCAACATCGCCACCCGGTCAAGACGGGCATTAATACCTTGCCGCATCCCGGACAGTGTGGTCCGGTCTGACAATGCTGCCACGGCATGTAGTGGGTCTGGATCGTCTGCATCTTAGTGTTTGCGCCGCTCCCTCCTCAGCTGGCCCTTGCGCACTGCTCGGCCCGTGCACACTGCTCCCGAGGCCCGGTGCGATGTCCAGGGGATGCCAGCCGTAGAAACAATTGTTGCAATTTCCTCCCACGCCCATTTAACCAAAGCTAATTTGGATGGGTTTCTCCCATCCCCATACAATGCCACTTCTCGGTCTTTTACGGCCCTGACGAGAACGTCGGTCTCCTCGGCTGTGAACCGCTCCTGACATGCACCTAGCAAATTCGCCATTATAATAGCAATCCGCCATGGAACAACGTGCCTGCTTTAAAAGGAAATGTGAGATGACGCTCTGATTGGTTTATTGCACGTTACGCCCAAACCACACCTATGAGTAATGTAGCTACTTCAGACCAACCCATTTTAGATTTGCGTCGGGCGCAAGAGTCATTTATCCCGCCGGCATAATAGCAACAGCGCCTGAGATCCACCCACAAAGCTACTTGCGTTTTGCATTTGATACTTGCGTTTCACAATGTTAAGATAGAGCCCTATGTGTGTGAAGGAGAGGTATCGCAGGTCCTTCCTTCCTGCTGCTGTCAGACTATACAACCAGCACTGCTCCATATAGACCTCACTCTGTACTCTGCACTGTGCAATAACTCTGTACAAACTTCATCAAATTTCATCACCCATATTTATTATCTACATTTAAAATCTGTATATAAATATTTGTTGTTCATTCTTGCACTATGTCATGTAAATATGTATACGTCAATTTGATTCTATTTTTCTTTCCTTTTTTAATTATATTGTCTATTTCATATTGTCTATTTTGCTATTGCTCTTGTTCTTGTAACAATCTGACGCTGCTGTGACAAACAAATTTCCCCGTCTGCAGGACATTAAAGGATTTCTGATTCTGATTCTGATCCTACTGTGGCGAAGGCATGACTGGATAGAGTAGAACAGGTTAATAGCAGGACAGTTATTCAAACATGGATAAATACTACAGAGGGGAAACAACAGACATTTCTGTGTAGTGTTAAGTTTCCATGGGGGTTCCCAACACATCACACACACAGACCATTAGGTGACTCCCACACCGCCACACCAACCTGCGGCATTTCACCACACCACAGGATCCAATATGAATTCAGCTGAATGTATTTATGTAATTGATAATGTGGATGCGTTGCACCAGCCTTACTCTGCTGTAAGGGGCGAAGGGACATTTGAAAACGAGGGCTTAGGGTGAAAACGGATGGGGTGTTGGACTACTATTCTTTAAAGGGGCTCTGTGTAACTCACATTAAAACCCTTAATGGCACCACTGGCTCTTGAGTGAATGGCAGTCAGCATCCTGTTGCTTGTCCCAGAACTCTATGGGCGCACCATACCAAGAGTCCTTAGCAGCCAAGGATATGGGGCCAGTGCAACATGAAACTTAACTTGAGCCAAAATTATACTATGAGTGCACACACATTCATGTGATAAGGGTGTAAGTTTAAGCTATGTGCAGACATCAGCATATTACTAATTTGTTGGGTCCGCTCGGACTTGCCTGCACCGCAAGCAACAATACGTCTGCGCATATGTGGAAAACATCCTCCAACTGGACTACTAAGATGTTCTCTGCAGCTGTACATGTACACATGCATTCGGAAGTATAATCTCGGCCTTAAAGATTTCACAATCAAACTGACCCCAGAGAACAACAGGTGTATCCTGAGCGTTGGGAAAGAACTAATCCTAATGCACTCGCACAAACCAAATATACTTAGGTTGCGTTTGTGTTTCTGTGGTGGTTGGTTTACTACAAAACCAGCAGTGGTGGTGATGCAGCGGACTGCCAGCTGTGCTTTCGCCATCCTCTACAACTAGCCAAGTGAGCTCGCAGCTATGCTCTGGGCTAGGCAGAGTGGACAGACCAGGTGTACACATGGCAGATTGCCCCTCCATACCCACTGAGCTTGGATGCAGGAAATATTACTTGGTTTTGGCAAGGCAGGTTTTGCCACTGGGCTACTTCAGACTTTAGCCCAGAGACACACTGGCAGGGATGAGCAGCTCCTGACAAGTTTAAGCAGAGAAGAGCAGCAGCAGGTCGATGCTGGCTATTTGATTCCACCTGCAAGCAAAACTAATTACACATAAATAACATGTAACACATTACAGTCTCTACGCCTGACTCAAAATTATATCCCACAAGCCAACGCATCAACCCATCACTGCAGAGTGCACAGCAGAATGTCCCTCCCCAATTCTTCAAGCCAATCCATTCTACGGACAACCTATTGTCAATCTCAAGTAAACTTGATGTGACAACATGAAAATAGAAACAACTGGCCAACCTTATTCAGCACATGACATAACAGATGATGAAGCAAGGTCAGCACTGGTTGCCATGGTGGCAGAGACTCCTGCTTCTAGTTTGAAGTGGCATGAGTGTTTACAGGCCAAACCTCTAACAAAGGCTGACTGGGTAGATATTGTTACAACTATTCAAGGGATGGATAGAATTACTTTTTAATCAAATGTATGGGCTGATACATTCCTGCTGTACTGTGAAAAATGGATTGTGTATTACAAGATGATCGCTGAATATTTAGCATATTAACTGACTTTCATATCCATCAATGCAACTGTGTGTATAAATACACAAGTGAGTGTTTTTGTAGTTTTTAAAAGAAATTGTATTTCAGTGCAAGAGCACCATATAATCTACACATCCCTTTCCATTATTGACTGCAATCTACACCTGCATTAGTGACTTATGTGGATTAATAGGCTACTAGTTGTGCCAGACTTATAGGAGTGGCACAGGCAACTGCTAAAATAGTGCCTTTGACATCTAGCAGTGGTGTCTAACATACCAGCAAACACAAATAATGTGAAAAATCATGTAAGTCTATTATATGCATTTATAGGACACATGCAAATAAACACTTAATTTTGATTTGACAATTTACACTTCAAACAAGCAACTATGTTTACATGGTGTACAACACAGCACAGGCATACAAGGACAGAAAAACACTGAAAGCTCATATGGTCTTACAGAAAATATGGTTCCTCACTAAGGCGATCTACTGGATAGACACAGAAGAGTACTGTGTGTCCTTCTCTATGCCCTTGCTCTTTGTTGTTGGGCTGTGGTGTGCTACCTCCATTGTTAGAATGCTACTGAGTAAGTGAGATCTGCTTATGGGTTGGCCAGAGTGTTGTGGAGGGCTGATGTAATTCCATTAACATAGCGTATGAACCGACTATCAGTATGTTTGTACATTACATGAATGATTTTCTCTTGAGAAATAAAAAAAAAAAAAAAATAATAATATATATATATATATATATATATATATATATATATATATATATATATATATATATATATATATATATATATATATATATATATATATATTAAAAAAAACCATAGCCTATGAACAAAAATTTCATATCACAATTGTTCACTGGAAATTACTCTGTGACGCAAGGCCTAATATATCTGAAACCTTAATCACCGATTCACTCTAATGACAATGGTAATGTGAACACAGCAAATAACCAGATGAGAAATATTGATGGATAGTGTTTACACCAAACAAAACCTCTCTAGTACAGTACCTAGCTGTGAAAATCAGCAATGGCCCCACAAACAATACAGCTTTTATAGTTGTTGTGAGGAGTTTGTAAAACAGCTTCTATGACATACCATGTTTTGTTTTGTCCATCTATAGAGTGAACTATCATGGTTTCAAACTTGACATGTACCCATGCAATACTGGCGTAGTCATGTTTTTTCTGCAAGGACAAGAGAGTCAAATGCAGCTTCCTTGGTGAACCCAATGAAAAATAAAACAGCACAACTAACATTACCTAGCCCAACATCAGCCAAAGCCAAGGCAAATCACACCACGCATAGATTAGCTACTAAATGGTGAGTATTAAAGCAAATCCAGGTGCAAGGTCCACCTTTGCTTCCACATACTTGTTGTCCTATTTGCTAGTGATATCCCTGTAATGTTTTTCTAACAAAGAGGGTCAAAATCCTGCCCCCTGTTACAGGTTAATTAGTCTGACTCGCAAAATGTTCACGTTTGCATAAGCCTGCAATTGGCCGACTATTTTAGTCTGCAATAATAATACCTCATCTTTGGATGGCATTTCTCATGAATTCAGAAAAACAGAAAAGTGATAGGCCTACTGCACGTTATTTTGTTAGCTTTGTTCCCCTTTAATATCTAATCTAAACAAAGCAAAAAGCAGTATGTGAACATGTGACTGACAGGTATTTTTTGCTGCCCAGGTGTGTTCCATTACATTGATTATTCAAACAATAAATAGCGCTGGATGTCTACTCTCCGTTTCAGCTGTGGGTTTATCCTCTGCAGACTGCATTTCTAGTTAAAGGGTTTTGTAAACATGAAGAGCTCTCTATTGGAGAAAAACACGCAGTTTTGAAGCTGAGAGAAGATGGAGAATCAATCAGAGCTATTGCACAAACATTTGCCATAGCCAGTAAAAACATTTTTGAATGTCCTGAAGAAGAAAGAATACTGAACTGGTAGATGAAGGAAAACACCAGCAGTTGCTGACAAAAAAATAGTG
This sequence comes from Sparus aurata, assembly GCF_900880675.1. Lineage (NCBI taxonomy): Eukaryota > Metazoa > Chordata > Actinopteri > Spariformes > Sparidae > Sparus > Sparus aurata. The sequence goes on from NC_044203.1 coordinate 18,691,675, forward strand.
AGAGCCGTAAAGAATAAACCTAAAACTTCTGTCAGTGACATCATCAACAACCTCCAGAGGGCTGGAGTGAAGGTATCGCAATGCATCGTTCGCAGAACACTTCGGGAACAGAGATACAGAGTTCACACCAGAAGATATGTACTCATTAGCAATAAGAATACGAAGGCCAGATTGGAATTTGCCAAAAAAGTACAGAGATATGGCTCATAAATTCTGGGACAACGTTTTATGGACTGATGAGACAAAGATTAACTTTACCAAAGTGATACAAAGGCTAATGGTTGGAAAAACAAAGGATCTGCTCATGACACAAGCTCATCTGTTAAAGAAGGTGAAGGTATTTTCATGGTTTGGGCTTGCATGGCTTCTTCTGGGATGGGTTCATTGATCTTTACTGGTGATATAATGTTGTCTACCAATTTAAAGAGATGTGGAACCAAACTGATCGGGAGATCCTTCATCATGCAGCATGACAACGACCCAAACACACTACAAAAACAACCATGGAGTTCATCAGGGGAAAGAAGTGTAAGGTTTTAGACTGGCCATGTCACTCTCTAGACTTACCTAAACCATATTAAGCATCCATTTGGCCTGCTAAAGAGGAGACTGAAAGGAGAAACCCTCCAAAAGAAGCAACAGCTGAACGAGGCTGTGCTGAAAGCCATGAAAAACATCACAAAAGAAGAATGCAAAAGTTTGGACATGTAAGTGGGTGGCAGGCTTGATGCAGTTATAACAAGCAAAAGATTTGAATCTAAATATAAATTATTATTCACTCTAATACATTTTTAGTCTACCTGTTCCTACACTTTTGCATGCGCGCACACACACAGAAACAAATACACACCCTTACTCTCGGTGTTACCACCACACCATATAGGCCTACTCCAAACATTATCAATAGGTTATTTGGTAGTAATGGTTAATGCTGCAGATGCACAAATCTATATTAAGATGATTACTTTGAAGTGAATATAGGGCTAGTTTACATCATGACATTTATTATGCAGATTAATACATTTGCATGTATTGATCAGCACATGAGTTGGAATAAATACCTGTATATTTTTTTCTGGAATAAAAGCCAATTGCTTGGTCTATTAACAAGCCTGTCATTTTTGTTATGCATGATTTGGTATTGTTTAATAATGCAAAATTGTTTTTTGTTAGATTACTCGATTAATCAATGGGATAATTGGTAGGATACTCGATTCTAAAAATATTTGACAACTGCAGCCCTAGAATGTTGTTTTATCAACTATTGTCATTGTTAAACCATACAAACATGGAATGAAAAGGTGGAATGAAAAGATGGAATGGTTGTCTCCCCTTTTAAGTCAGCAGCAGAGGTAGTAATAATCAAACTAATGTCTCTGTTTGAGGGTCCATCCCTACCTGCTGGGCTACCTGGAATGCAAACCAATTTTTGTGTACATACTAGGTTAAGTCACAGAAAAGGTTTGCCAATGCGACAGCACTGTCAGTTATGTTTTCACCAAAGGACTATGGACTAGTTGATTAATAACAGATTCATCACCCACAATGATGGGACTGAGATTACACTGGAAATCAGGAATTTAATTTACTTATGGGTGACAACTTTCTTCACTTGTTGTAGGACTTACTGTGCTTTAAGGCAATTAGGTGACACATTAACTGAGCTGTCACATGTCAGATACATATAAATTATTAATAGCAAGTGTATACAAGACATTACCAAAACTTCATCTTATGATCCTGTGTTGTGTTCTTCGTGATAATTTGGACAAAAATGCCTTTTTTTTCTCTTTTTAATTTTATAATACATAGTGTAGTTTCTAAATGGTAAACGACGGTGTGTGAGCACCTGGAAGCTGTGTCTTTCTCTTGTCTTGATTGTGTTAATTAAGATGCCTTACTTCTAGCCAGATTAGACGGGGGACGGCAGACAATAGAAAAACGGTAAGATGTCTTCAGCGCAACAAAACGTTATAACATCCACAGCAGCAGCGAGGTCACTAACTCTCGTCACGTGTTTAATCATTTTACACTAACGTTGCTTGATATTGTGGGTGAAACTAGCCTCAGCTAGCTTCCCCAGTGACTAGCACAAAACAAGCTAGCACTGAAAACAAACAGCTAAGGCTTCTCTGCAGCGTGTATCTAGAAGGACCTCTTACCAGATCAGTGCTCTGCGTTGCTCCTGCTTGCCTCGCCGCCAGATTTCCTTTGTGGCTTAACGGCTACATTGTCCGTGATGCGGTGTTCAGTCAGCAGACCTCGGTGAAGGACATCACAGCTCGGGCTTTCTTTGCCAGTACACGGAGAACGCGGCTATCCTCCTTGCCGACGTCTCCCGTCTTTCCTAGGGAAACACAGTCAGGAGACCGTTTTTCTCTTTCTGGACTGTGAGTCGACGAGGGTCGTTCAGTCCAAAAACGTCGTGTTTTTCCCCCCGCACGATATGAGCTAATGTTACACAGCTCGTCGTGCTGTGGTTAGCGGCACCAGATTCAGATCCACCTCCATTATCTGTATTTGCGCATTTTCAGACAATGTGCCCAGGGTTGTGCGTACGTTACACAACTGTCCTAATAACAACCAATAATAAGGTGCGGGGAATCCGACAGAGCCCGCCCCTCCGTGCTCTATGGCTGTGACTTGGACCCTGGCAGGGCGGTAGCACGACTCCTTCCGGGCGACTGCACCGCGGTTGCCTCCTTGCTGCTGCTGCTGCTGCTCCTGCACTCCCTACGTGCTGCAGCACACAGGCAGTATTACTTGTGCTGACGGCGACTGCGCTGGTCATTGGAGTCCTCCGTGGGGTTTAGGTGCACCCATGTGAAGTTTCAGCACCACTCTGTGCATGTTGTTTGTGTATGATGAAAGCTGCTGGGGAACTCAACCAGACCTGGTTACTTGTCTGCTGGACTGGACGTGGTTGGTCTTTTAAAGGGTTAACAAGTAGCACGCAACCATTTTGTGGTAAGATCTGCTACAAAATGGCGCCTCCCCCACTCTTGCGGGCCTAGCACGTCTGAAACTCCTTTGACTGAACAGGCACATGAGAACCACTTCATATGGGGGGAGGGGGTCCTCTGAATATGTCTACGGTAATGACTTTACTGGTAGATTTATGCACCCATCAGGCTTACTTTGCTTTTTACCTCTGAATTAGCATTTAACTGAAGTCCTTGGTCACCATATGCATCATTGTATAGAAAGGTGTTAAATTAAACATGGAACAGCTTTAAAAAGGCAAGTGAGAAGGAGCTCTAATTTTCAGCCTGTCACCCAGAGGAGCAAAAGAGGTCCACTGGTATACAAGATAACATAACTCCTATAAGCAAGTCAGTTAAGTTTGCAAAAAAAAAAAAAAAAAAAAAAGGTGAAAAAACCCAGTTCGGAATCAGCCTGTATCCTAAGTATCAGTTTTACTATTGGTTTACTGAATATTTAGTCCGAATGACTGTGTGGATCGTTGGGAAGGATTCTTTCTTATATGTAGTTATTTACTACTGCCAAAACCAAGCACTGAAGTTAAGATCCATTCTACAAGCTGTACACTGAACTTGCCTGAAACCCCTAGAGATGGCATAGACACCATTTTTCCTTTCACTACAGCTCTAGCCTGCTGTCACTGTGCTTGTGGCTCTTTGCAGGTTTAAATGCCCAGTTGGGACAAAGAGGGAATTATATTACACCTCATTTCATATCTTCAAGTGAACCCTTACAATACACAACTGCCCCAACACTAGCCAAAACGGTACAATTAAAAACAAACAACTTAATGATCAATTGTGACTGTACTGGGCACTTCCCAAGTGACACCAGGGATTTGAAGAAGAGGTTCCTGCCAGGGCCGAGTGAGTTCCTGCAGAGTGAACAGGCAAAGTGACTGCAGAGGGCCTTGGCGCCATAGTGAGAGCTGCCTCTCCATATACACCAAGCTTGGACAACTTGCGCAAGGCAAGCCAGTGTTTTCCACCGGGACAACTGGCCTGGTGTGGCCCTGGTTACAGCTGTTTCAGAAAACTAAACTTGTAAGCAAGATAAAAACCTAGCTGTCATAGAGAGGAGTGAGACCATATAACCCACTTTTAAGCTTCAGATTCCACTGAGTGTATCTGCGCCGTGTTCCAGCCCTGGAACGGCCTCCAGAGCTGTTCGTGGCCTTTCTAGCCAATGCTCATGGTTCCACCAGCTGCACCATGGCACATTTCAGAAGCATCACAGAAGTAACTGTCTGCTCTGCTCCATAGAGAAAAAGTCTATTTTTGACAAAAGTGGACAGCAGCTGAATTTAGCTGCACAGAGCATATTGAGTCAGGCATGAAATCAGACACAGGACCTGCATACAGAATCCTGTCATTTTTCAAAATAAAATGCCCAATGAAAACTCGGGATCCACAGCACAACAAAGTTGTAAACATTACCAATAAACACTTCAAAACAGACAAACAACAAAACTATTTAACTATGTAACGTCCATGATAGAGGTACAAACATCAAGGAAAAATTATGAAATAAATTATGAGTATGAAGCCACATGGAGGATACAACAAAACCGCATCGACACAGGTCACAGAAATGTGCCTGGTGGAATCAAGCCATTGGACCTTCCTGATGTTCCTCGACAATCTGACAAGCACGCTGACACCTTAAGCTCCAAACTCCCAATAAAACATCCTGCTCGAATACGTGATAAAGAGGTCCATGAACAGCTATTAGGTACCAAGGGAATTTTAGTTGAGTTTGGTGAAGAGCAAGCCCCTGGGAACAGCATTAGTTGTAGTGGCTCTACTCAGAATCGTAGCCTCATATGAATCACACTTCACCACTTTTTTTCTTTCCCATACACAATTATTGGAAGAGGAACATCACATTTGTGCCAAGATGACTATTTATGTTATCTTAATTTGATCGGGTCCAGTCAAATTTGTAGTGTGGAAAAATCATTGTCTATTGTCATTATATTACTTAATGTTTGCAGGGAGAAAACCAAAGGATAGTCTCATCCAAGAGTGGGCACTCAACTTCCCTTCATATAACGGTTTCACTTTTTGTCTTATCAAGGCCCCTAAGTAATATCTGTAATCATGACTTCTTCTGTTGTCTTTCTTTTTGATTATTCAGTTTAAGTACGTTCTTGATCGTGGATATTGAGCCAAGGGAGCCCATGCAGACAATGTACTAGAGTAAGAAATCCCATGACTGGCCCTCAGATAATCCCTTTGTCACTCATGACCATTTTTCTTTCTGTTACCTTGCCTTTTGCCTTTGTACTATAACCTTCTGTAATTCTCTGTTCACATGGCAGGTACCAAAATCTTACAATGCCCTAAAATAAGTAGGACCATTGGGTTGAGCCCACTGCAGGAGGACGGCAGGTTAATCTGTCAGCAGCTGTCCTACCAGTTTCATGACCAAGATTATCCCCAGTAGCCTTGCATCACCCCCCAACTCACCCTCCTCACTCCCGTCACCGGGGCACCAGGTGAGTATTCCCTGGCCCTGGGTCCCAGGAGGACCCGAAATGTGCTGGTGGTGCCTTCTGTGATCCTATTGCCCTGGACACAAGCAAGACTATTGGAGGCCCTGCTCTCTCCAGCCACTCGCTGGCGTTGCCTCTCAGTTAGTTTTTGGATCTCCGAGGGTTGTCATCAATGGGTGCAGACCAGAATGCCTGGCGATGCAATTGCATAGACCTACAAACATGAACTTGAACCAATCAGGGTAAGGAAACACGGAACACAGCACTGAGAAACACTGCCAGTTGGGGTGGTGCTTTATCTGTTTTCAAGCAGAATAAAAATGGTACAACTGCCTTATGACCAAGAGGGCCCCCCCAGCCCACCCAACGTTACGGCAGTAACAGTAAAATGTAATATGCACAGAAATGTGCAAGTGTATCCATGTCGATCCTCTTGACCTATGGTAGTAATTCACATTGCCACCAGTGGTTCAGTGGTGGGAATCTGAGGGATCATGTAGTGGTTGCACCACTTGAATTTTTGTGGTGAGGCCAACCTTTACATTGCCTCCAACCCACTTTTTGCCCACGCTTAGGGGGACCAATGGAGGGGGAGTACCAGGTCAGTTGTCCCTGGTCATTGGTCATGAGAGGGCTCGAAATGTGCTGGGGGGGCCTTCAGAGATCATCTTGCCCTGGACACGAGCAAGACTCGGCAGCCTTGCCCCCACCAGCCACTAGCATGGCGTTGGCTCTTAGTTTGTTTCTGAATTCCAGTGGGTGTTATCAATCAGTGCAGACCAGAATGCCTCTTGATACAATTGCATAGACCTACAACCACAAACTTGAACCGATTGGAGTAATGAAACACGGAACACAGCACTGAGCAACATGTGCCAGTTGGGGCCATGCTTTGTTTTCAAGCAGAAAAAAATTACAGAATCGCTCCATGACTAAAGAGCCCTGGGCCATGAGAGAACTGAAAATGTGCTGGGGGCCTTTAGAGATCATCTTACCCTAGACACAAACAAGATCATTAGTGGCCCTGCCAGCACCAGACATTAGTCTGGGATTGCCTCTCAGTTTGTTTTTGAATCGGCACACCTACAAACATGGACTAGAAACCAATCAGAGCTATGCAGTGCTTTGTGACACATGCAAGTTAGGTTGGCGCTTGGTCTGTTTTCCAGCAGGAAAAAAAAAGGCCAAATTGCTTCATCACCATATGATGATTGACCATACATACAAAAAGCTACAAAGGAACTAGCGAACTTGCTTGGGTTCTACCATACTCAGATGTCATGGCATGCAATTACCATGAAGTACCGTTTTCTGTAACTGTCCACGTTTTGTTTCACACCCTACCTCTTTTGGAGGAAGCTTTCGTGATTAACAGACCACAAATCTAAAGATGACTTATGCATTATCTTTTGGGGCGCGTGACATATTTAACAATCTGCCCAAGTCTATAGTCCTTTTCACACAGAGACTCCCCAAAATCGCAGCAACGAAGGCTCGCCTTTATAATGCTTTTGTTTGTTCACACTGAACCAAGCAGTTGCAGAACCAAAAAAGTCTTGACGGTACATCTCATGACGTTAACATCTGTGTGGTTTTTTTCAACGTGTTTCCACCTGTTAATCTAAACATGTATCAGCCAACTGTTGATAATCATTTGGATGCAGTTATAATGTGTTGTGATAGAGATCAGGACCCACAATGCATCCCGTCTCGCCTCTGCTGTGGCCCTGATACTACCTTCGGAGGTGGATCAGACAGAAACTGTCCCCCTCTCCACATCTGTAACTTTACACAGACGGCGAGGCGGAGTGTGAATGGGGCTAATGAGACTCAACACTTGGGAAACCTGGTGTCTTACGTAAACCTGTGCATGGCTGAAATGGGACAAACAAATTGCCCTGGATGTTTTTACCCACATCAGCTGACTGTGGTGGGCCAAACTCCACACAGAAAATACTGCTGGGATTTGGAGGGGGTAGGGAGGGTGAGGAGAAAGATGCGCGCTGCATAAAGTGGGCTGACAATGCATCTCTCCTGCATTAGGCCGCTAATGCATAGTGACTGGCCCCCTGGGACTTCACTCAGTGCTCCCAATGGTCAGTTTAAATATGACTCTGCATGCTTCCTAAAAATAAATGATCATATTGACTGTGCATTCGATCACGTCTGCCTGTACAGCATACAGAACTGCCGGTACATTCGCTGTGCTTTGAAGTATATGAGGACCATTCGCAGGCTTATTGACCTGAACTCTATCTGAGGTGTCGTTTGACAGTTTTAATAATAACAAACTGCTGTCGGCCAATTTAAGGTGTGTATTTTTTCCTGACCATGGTGTAAATACAGAAAGCATAACCTGTATTTTGAAAGTCCAAAGCATGTTGTTAATGCCTGACTGAATAATGTGAAGGGAAAGAATACAACATCTGTTGGAAATTCCATGTCTTGGTTGGAGACCTTTCAATTTATACCTCTGGGCAGGACAATAAAAAATGTGATCATGATAATCCAAGCAAAGCTTTTTTTTAATGAACTCTTAACACCATCTTCATAAGGGGTTCTGTTGCCTTTAATTGATAAGAAAATTACGTGTGATATCCCTACTCGAGATCTTCATCCCCAGAGTTCAAATCCAAATTTCCTTTATTAATAGTTGGTTCTTGGTCTTCTCACCATATCAGTGTTGCCAACCAGTCATAAAATCTATGCGCACGCTCACACTTAGCCAGTTAGTTGTTGTTGACTGCGCTGTCAAAGAAGTGATTGACAGACAACATGATTATTGAGAGATCAGATGACAACAAGGTCCAATAATATATAAAGCAACTCTGCAGGGATCAATAATAGCACAGCACAATTAAGACCAAGGATACACTCATGTGAGTCATGCTTTCAAGCACGTCATATGAAGAAGACCATATAAAGGTTAGTGAGTCTTGTTTCTTGGCTGGATAACTAAGTAACCAAGCAACCAGTTAAATTTCACATTTAAGCCTATGGTAATTCATGCCAGTGCCGGTGGTTGGCCAGGTAAGACAGGAGTGAGTGCATATTATTCCTTCTATCAGATACAGGGTCATAACGGATCCTTTCAGATTATTTTGAACACTGTCAAATGTGCTTCATGAAGTAAAACTGCTTTGCAACAATCAATTACAAAGACGTCTATGTGGGTGGGACCGGTAATTTAAAGAGCAAGAAAATTGAGCAAAACCTACTAGCTCGACCTCTGGAGGAAATAGTGTCCCCTGGGAAGTAGTAGTTTGTAAACAGAATAGTAAGCAAACAGAAAGTCACTTGAGACTACTGCATGTTATCAGTAAAGGGAGACCTATGGTACCACAGTGCACGGTACCATAGGGACCAGATGGTTGTGCCACAGGAAGACTTAAGTGATTTATTGTTGTTTCTCACCACTTTTGATTAAAATGTATTCCATTTTTCTCCTAGTGGGAATGTTAGGTGTAGCAGGGCAGGAGATGTAGTGTAAGCTTTTTAGCCAGGAAGGAAAGGATATATTGTTACAAGGTATCCAAGTCATGAATGGACATGGCAGTGCTGCTCAGTGGTCAGTGGCCACTTGTTTGTATTGCATTAAAAAATTCACTTGTGGACCAAAAAAAAAGCATTTTCCCCATAGAATAGTTGACAGGACACCTCAGACGAATTGTGACTTTCAATTTTTTTTTTATCCCACAACCCGAAAGCTAGAAGCTATTTTTGCCAAATACCAGGTAAGCAGGTGATTATAAGGTTTACCGACTTGATACAAAAGATGATCTGGAAAATTTTAGTTGTAGAACTGCAACCGTACCCACTATGAAATACTTTGGCCCAAAACAGATGTATTGCTCACCGTCACTAGTGTGAACTTACAATTGACGCTTTCATTTAACAACTGTGGCACACGCCCAGTCAACTGTATTACACAAAAAAGAACCAGTACTTCTACATACTTGTAGGTCCTAGAAGGGTTACAGCAATTATTTTCTGGTCTCAACAGCATTGCGGTCACTGTGTAAGAGAAGGGAGGGAATCAGGTCCCACTTTTTCGAGGAGGTAAGGATTCACTTCATGCCTTTTCCTCACTAGCACTAGTCGGTCATCAGTCCGTCCCCTAACCAAATATCCATCAAGTTTGGAATGGCCAGAATGATTCTGGTAACGACCTGACATTTCATCATAATTTGGCAAGTGCAGTATAATGGAGATGTCATGAAACATTATACTTTATTGAAAAATCTTCATAGTTTAGGACTTCAATTTTAAGGTTAAACAGGCACTAACGAAAAAGCTACTTGTTAGTAATGACATTTACAACTTAAGCACTGCCACCTTCTACTACAGTTGTTCATCACTACTATCTAAAAAGCCTTCTACAAGCTGATTAATAATAGAAAATGTTACTTTGATTTAAGATTGCAGAATGTTATTCTGAGTGTGTTTGATACTACCACTAGGAGTCGCCCCAGGAACTAATATTGAACCGATAACAAGTATGATTTCTTAAAAACTGCACCCAGGTGTCACATATCACAAGTTACTATAACTTGTCAAGTCACCCTTCAATTGAATAGCCAATGCATTTGCTTTAATCCACAACTGGTGACCATTTAATCCACTCAACACATGGATTCCTCACGTTGTCATTAATCTGCTGTACCACAGTTCCTTATAATGGGAAAACATGTAGAAGGAAAGAAATCTAGTTAATAAGGTTTTCTCACTGTCCAAACAGCAGCAAAAAGGGATAGCACGTTAAGTAATATCTCTGTACATTTTTTAATGGCACAATTTAAAAGCTATTTAGTGACAATGCTATCCTTGCAAAAGTAAGATATACAGAACACATACCACATATTGATGAAAATGTCAAAATTACATTTTTTCAAGTAAAACATAGGAATAATGCATCAACATCATCAATTAACAGTATGGGTCACCACAAAAAATACAATGCTAGCTAGTCAGAAATTGGAATTTGGAGATTTAAACTTGCTTTTTATGCATGTCAGATATATGTGGAAATTTTGTTCCTGTTTTTTTTTTTTTTTTTCTTTCTTTTTAATTCAAATTATTTGGTATGCTTCTAATCTGAACCATACTTTCTGGTTCAATTTTTCTCTGAAAGTCCCCAATAAACATAATCATTAGTAGCAAACTTTACATTAATTCACAACCTATACAGTATTTCAAATATTTGCATTCAAAAGCACCAAAAACACTTGTGAGAACATGATTGTTGGCAATGGTAATAACTAATGGGTTCGACATGATAGTTACCCATTGTTATCTGAGCCATGGGAAGTCTGGTGCTGAAGAAACGTCTCCAAGCATGTGAATGTCTCTGTGCACTCAGTGCATTCATACAGAACCTCTGAGGAATTACCTTGATCATTTTCAGTTTGGTCCATAAAGTCATCCTCTATGTCCTCTGCATTACCCTTTTCTAGGGCAGTATCATCCCCATTGGAACCAGTGTCATGACATATTTGTCCATCCTCACCCGTTTCATCAGAGCCAGGGTGATTTTGAAGGTGAAGCTCTAGGGATGAAGAATTCTTGAACTGAGCTGGACACCTGGGGCACTTGTTAGGTTCCTTTTTGTGATAGCGCAAGTGGCGTTGGTACACACATAACAGGCCAAATCTCTTTCCACATTCCTGACACTTATAGTTAACTCTGCCAGCTTTTCCAGATTGTTTCTCCTGTTGATGATCCTCTGGTGAGGCTGTTTGTTCATTGTCAGAGGTGCTCTTGTTTTTCTCATCAGGAGAGAATGTGGTATTCTCGCCATTAAGGGAATCAGGGGCAGGCCCATTTGGTGAAGCTGTGTACAAGACTTTTAAACCTGGTTTCTTTTCCAATTCACCTTTGTGGTACATAGCTACATGCCTTCTCAAATCACAGCGCTGTGGGAAATGTCTACCACAAAATACACATGTATGCATAGTACCCTTATGGTATCTCATGTGCCGAGATAAACTACTGGAATGATTAAAGACACGGTGACAGTGCTTGCACGGATGCAGCTTGCCATTTGGATTACCTCTTCTACTACGTCTGCCTTTAGGTGATATTCTTCGCTTGAAAGTTTTTTGTGATTCCTGATTCAGCTGATCTATTTCCTCCTGAGTTTGATGTGTGCGATGATGCTCCTTCAGATCTGTTAACCTTTGGAAACATTCCCCACATAAACCACATCTGTATGGTGTCATAGAGTGATCGGCAATAGTACCACGACTATTCTGCCTGAAGATTTTACTATCCCCATTCTTAATACCAACAGATGTGCCATTGCTGTAGCAGTTTTCATCTGGTATGTATTCCATGTTCTTAGAGTTCACTGCAATTTCAATTTCAGTTTCATAAGTAACTCCAAGCTCCATTCCTTTGCAATGGTACAGTGAATGTGTCTGAAAATCTGACATCCAGAAAAAATTCAGCTTGCACTTCCTACAGGGATATGTTTTCTCACACTTGTTTTCCTGCTTCTTCTCAGATTTACTCACGGCTGTAGCCTTGGCAGAGAGGTGGTTTTCTTTCTGATGAGCATTCAGAGCATCCACTTTAAGGAATCGCTTACCACAATGACCACAGCAGTGAAAGCTTTCATTGGCATGGTCTTGGAGGTGTTTTGTAAGGTCCTGTCTACCTTCAAAGATCTTGCAGCACAAAGTACACTTGTAACCTCGCTCTGTGTTTCGATACTGTTGGTGACGATGTAAACTCTGCAGGCTGTTAAAGGATCTGCTACATATTTCACAACGGTAATGGCCCTGACGAGACTTGTCCAAGTTCATGTCTGGTGGCCTTGGCCGGAAGACGTCTTTGTAAGGAGAAACCTGTGGCCTTAGTGTTGGAGAGACTGGTTTGACAGGGGGTGGGAAATGTGATGGCAGGACCCCTGGAGATACTGGTTTCACAGAAGAATGTGATGGCACCAAGCCATTCACAACGGTCAGTGTACCATTTTCTTGAAGCACATATTCTCGAGGGACTTCAAATCCATTGGATGAGCCATCAAAGGAGAATGACTCCAAAGGTCCATGAATGGCCATGTGGGCCAATACATTGGAGTACTGGCTAAACCCATCACCACACTCAGTGCAGATGAAGGTACTTGATTCTCCACCCAATTGTGCTGAATCAGTATTCACTGATTTCTGCTTCTCCATGATGAAATTTTGTCCATGTGCTGATGGCATCACTTTTCAATCTGTAAGTATGATTAAAAACTCTATCCAGGTACCCTTAACGTTGGTTTCCATGGGGGGATCGATTTGTCTACTTTCTCAACATACTGATGCTGAAAAGATGTCCTTTTCGAGATGAATAATCACCCCCCTTCTGAGGTTTTCCAAGATGTATCAGCACCTGGGGGGAAAAAGAAGAATTATCAAACTACTGATGCCCTAGTTCGGATATTGACATTTTAAAAACATTTAAAATTTTGAAATCTCTTTTCGTCTTGTAATATCAGTACACCAGTGACAACTACTGTTGAAAAATGTTTCTTTAGCTTTGCCAGATTTGTAACATTTGAGAGGTTGCCTAGATCAGCATTTCCCCTCTCACTCTTCTACTCGTTCACACATCTTGAAGAAATGTATTGTCTAAATTACAGTCCTCCTTGTGTTTAATCATAGTACCAAGCCTGACCACTGGGTACCACTAATCTGATGTACCAAAGTGACATGAGTACCAGTATGCAGCAATGTTGAAATAATTTTAATTATGGTGGGAAAAAGAGCACCTGGATTGGTACTCAAATAACTTGAGCTGAGGTATCGGAATCATTACAGAAAAAGTTTAATCCTTGCTACTGACCATGGGCTTTATCTACATTGAACACTTAAATTACAAGATCTGGCTTCTAAAAGTCTACATGAATTGCTTCAAAAGGAAAACTCTGATGTTGTGAGGTACACGTCCTGCGTCTGAAACCTTAAAATCCAATAGGACAACCATCTGTACACATGCCTCAATCATCGCGACATGATACTTTCTGTTCCAACAAAGGCGGATCCACGACACACTGACTTCAGCAATCAAAGCAACAAACTTGGTATTGGTGAATAATCTTACTGGGTCACTGTCAAAAATGATTGGCTCTGATCAATTCATGTAGATGATGAAGCTTTATCCATTAGGAGATGCTCCGTATTGAAACCACAGAAATAAACCACTATTTGGTTTATTTGAAATTGTATAAGGATGATGCAATAGGGCTGTAGGCCTACCCGATGTAGGATGTTGCCACTTGAATCAGATTTAACTGAATACAAAAATTCAATTATTCATCTTTTTTTTTTCAGTTCAAACATATCAGTGAGCAACAGCAGCTCTGTAATGCAGCCACCACGCAGTGTACAGGCATCCAGTATGCCCACTCTGTTACTGACAAAATCAGTCTCTGGGGGCAGTCGTAGATGTGCCAGTAGTTTGTTTTCAGATTTGGGATTTTATTACTATCATTTATCAGAAATGAAAATATTATTGGGACCCACTCAAGTGACCTCCTGTGGGTTCCGGGGACTCCCTATAAAAACTTAGCAACACCACTGCATGCTTCAGTGATATCACAGACTCGGCCTCTGTGATATTGCAATATTGATTACTTTCACCAATGAAGTTATGTTTTTGGTACAGTTTGTTGATTTGTTAGTCTGTTTGTCAGCAGGATATCAGAAAAACTACTGGCCAAATGTTCATGAAATGTGTGGCATGCACCAGGGAAAAATGCATTTGAGTGGATCCAGATCACAGGTGGATAATATTTTTCACGTCAACAAATAGGATTAGGGTGTGGGTTGGCCACTCCTCCCCAGCTCAAGTGAGGATCAGAGGTCGAGCAAACTAGACACTGAATGACGCACACGTCAAACAGATTCACAGGCCGGCATCTATACATCCAGGCCAGAGACACAAGAGTGACACAGACAACAATACCTGGTTGCTACAGTTTTCTCCCATAGTCCGATCTCACACCCTGCAATGTTTCCCACACATTCACCGCCACAGTCCACCACAATGTCAACATTGTCCGCTACATACTGATTTTCCATTTTTGGGGCAGCGTGTCCCGTTCTCACTCACTCATGACAGCCCAACCGCAGTGTATAGCATAATGTTACTCTGATGCAGAGTGTGGTTTTAAGTCCCCAGGTAAAACCAAATGAAGAAGAGGGGGAGGACTATTTAACGCAGTTGGCTTAGCCGTAACTTCCTCTGCAAAGAAGACTGTAGTACCCATTGCCAAGATCAAGCCCCTACAAACAGCGCAAGGCATTAATGAAAGTTTCTGTTGTGGCTAAGCCATGCAATGCCTGACATTGCCATGTCATGCACTGGGGACTTTTCCCCAAAAGCTAAACTTTCGAAGGGCAGTCGTTTGACTGTTAGAATTTGGGCTGCCTGGTAACATTGTATGCCCATCCAAGTTAGCCTGGCGATAAACCGGAGGTTAGCTGACTCACTGCCACAATTTAAGTCTGATTCTGTGGGAAACATTCTAAAATGCAGGCGTAATATTCCTCCTTTACCAAAAGCCACCACCGGGGTAGGCGTAAACATGTGACGTGACTTGAAGCAAGAAGTTGGGCTGTGAACAGTGACAACGAATTTGTCTTCAAAATAAGAGCTTTACATTGCACCCCATTGGAGTTTAGAACTGGGTTCTTAGCAGGAGGCTTTTAAATTTGAAAGTAGCGACCGTTCCTAGCTTGCCGCTACAACAACAAGCGGACACACAACCAAACAGCTACAGAGACCGAGGAGACGCTAGCATCTCCTGGATCTCAGTGGCTGTCCAGTTGCTCATCTTAATGTCCGCAGATGAAATGATGGACTGACTGCTGTGATCAGCTGTTTCTTGGTTTAAAACTCCCCGGCTGTGGGTTGAACAACAGTGCAGGTCATCGATACCTCCACCCATCTTATGCATCTTTTGCCGGCCTCTGTTTAAAACCGCGGACCTAGCCGCCAAAAGGACGGGCAAATTGGTGGTTTGCTGCCCTGTCTAAAAACGGCTAGTGTGTCAATTCATCAAAAAGAGGCATGTCAGTACAGGTTATGATGATGACATTTGTGTGCCTACTGACTGTTTATAATCATATTGATACTGTTATAATGTTTTGTGATTGAGATCCTGACCCACCATGCATCCTGGAAAGTGACACATTTTTTCTCTAAATTACATAAACAGCAGTAAACAGTGAACCCTGTTTGGCTATCTCACTCGTGGGGAGGGATGCTGTTTTCTGGGGGAAAGTTCACTGAAGTCTCGGTCATGAGGGCTCATGCAGTGATTTTTTTCACGAAAGTAACAGCACAATAGTGGAAGGAGACAAACACTTAGTAGTGACACATGCTGTTTTTCAGGCAGAAATGTGACAAAAAGTTGGTAGGACAGACAGGAGGACAGTTACTTCTCCATGTATAACTACAGTATGTCTTACAAGTTGCCAAAGACACTACCAGTTACTACATTACTGTTGTTTGGTCCTGTAACGTTGCTTTGTGGGACATTTATCTTTTATTTGTTAAGTGAAGAATCCGTTTAGTTGTCAGACTGTGAACACCATCAGATGGACATGCCCACGCTCCATGCCTGTGGCATATCCATTCACACAGACGGCGGTTCGCCTCTGCTGCGCCTCTGATGCTACCTCTGGAGGCGCATCAGAGCCGCAGTGAAATTTCAACTTCCCCACACAGGATCCTGAGAATTGGCACGAGCCCCGCATTCAAAAGTGACAACGGGACAACTGATTCTCTGATAGTAAATCTCTACTCCGATTTAAGGGGTTTTGGATACTGCATGTTTGTTTGCAGTGGAGAAGCATTCAGGCTCTGCATGCTCACTGAGTGTTTCATGAGTATTCTGCCAGGTGTTTATGTGAACAGACAATTAAAATTAATTGACAATTAACAGCGGTGTAGTTGAGATCAAAGTGAAAGCCAAGGTCAAAGATGGGCTTTGTTAAAGCAAATGGGGGCCAGAAGTAAGCGGATGCCCCCCTACTTTATGCCCCGGGCTCAAATTCCTAGCCCTGGAGACATGCAACTACCACAGGAGTTCTTTATCAGGGGTGTCTGTCTGTATGTGGACAGATGTCTCCGCAACCACACAAGAAGGAGAAGACATACTTGTCACAAAAAACAGTTGTGTAGTGGAGTTCGAAGATGAGTTCAAACCCACAGCTTTACCTGTTTAAATATGCGCAAATCAACAACCCATGCCCAGCCTGACCCACAAAAAACATGATGCACCATAAGGGCACTAGACAGATAAATGAGACAGAACATCCAGAGTGAGAGCAGGTGCCGTCTTTAGCCATCTGCTGGGAGCAGAGAAGACCAGAACAGAGCCGTCCCCTTTTTCCTCTTTGTCACCCGCTCTCAGAAGAGTGAAGATCTAGGCTAAATAAAGTAAATTAATAATTAACCCTCTGGGGTCTATTGACGCGCCGGCGCGCCAAAATCACGTGTCCGATTTAATGTGACGTACCAGGAAGATGCAGCCTCGTTCAGACTCGGTTCCGTCTTTTTGTGTTGGTGCAACCTTCAAACATTATTCGAGTTTTTAAATTGTGTTGATAGGCCAAGTAAAACCGGACATACAATAAATAATGTATGCCATGCTTTTTTGCAAGTATTGCCGTCACGTTTGGTGCAGGAAGAAGCGATAAAGACGGCGATTCTCAACGAAAGTGCTTGCAAGAAGGACATGTTTGAAAAAACTATCACGATAAACCAATCAAAACACGACATTTGGTTGCTAAGGAAGAGGGGAAAGTTGTGGGAGTGATGGCAGCAAAAGAGAGACAGTGATATTGGCGAAGATAGCGTTAGTTATAGCGAGATTTGTGATATTTAGCGTGTTTTGAGTGTATTATTAGTGTGTAGTGTAGTGTGTTTCGTGTGATTAGTGTTTAGTGTAGTCGTCTTTTAGTTTTGTGTGCCAAAACAATGAGGCGACTGGATGGACGGCGCAGCGCAGCCACGAGGTCCAGATCTCCGCTGGCTCAGGCCGCAGTGACACGCCCTCGCTCTGAGCCCTGGAAGACAGCGAAGGACGCTGACGCTGCCCCAGCAGTAAGCCGGTTTCAGCCAAGGAGAACACCAGGAGTCCAATTAGAGACACTTTACCCCTACAGCCCAAAAGACCTGTTCTTGTTGTTTTTTGCTGCTGACACAGTCAGGACAATCTGCAGCAACACAAACAAAAAGGCTACAGAAAAAAAACAATTAGGCTGTAAATGTCAGTGGACTAACGTGGAGATGGAAGACTTATACAAGTTGTTTGGTCTCCTCGTATACATGTCATTGGTGTCTCTGCCAAGTCTCCAAGATTACTGGAGACAAAATCACATTTTGTCGGTGCCCCTGCCAGCCAAAGTGATGTCCAGAGACAGGTTCAGATCCATATTATGGAACATCCACCTCAGTGATCCTGAAGAGGATGCACAGAATGAGAGGAAGAAGGTGACACTAGGCCATGACAAACTGTTCTGGGTCAGGCCTCTTTATGACGACATCCTCATCGCTTGCCAGGCTTATTACCACCCGAGGAGAGAGCTGGCGGTGGACGAAAGGATGGTGGCGACGAAGGCGAAGACGGGTATGACACAATACATGAAAGACAAGCTGACTAAATGGGGGATGAAGCTTTTCGTGTTGGCTGAGTCAAGCAGTGGCTACACCCTCAGATTCCAGATATATACTGGAAAAACAAATACTGCGATTGAGCATGGGCTGTCTTATGATGTGGTCATGAACCTTATCCAGCCATCCTGTCTTGGTACTGTGTACCATATTTATATGGACAATTTTTACAGCAGTCCCAAACTGTTCATGGACCTGGCCGAGATGAAATTTGGAGCATGTGGAACCTACAGGGAGAGCCGAAGGGGATGCCCAAGAGGGAGGGCAAATGCTCTCATCAAGAAATCTGAAAGACAATCTGTTAAGGGTTTCACACTGGCAGGGCTCCGGCACGGTTCTGGTTCCCAAATGCAACTTTGAACCGGCCAGTGCGTTCAGACTGAAAAAATAATTGGTTCGGAACCTGAAAAGTCGGTTCTCAGCGGAACCTAAAAATAGTTGGTTTTTCCTTGGGAACCTTGACATCATCAGTGGGCGTGTCGAGCAGGAAAGCAGGAAGGAGAAGGAAAGAAAGCAGAGAAGACGATGGAGAAGAAAAATGTTCAGTGGTCGGCAGAAGAAACTAAGTGTTTGGTGGCGATTTGGGCATCACCTGAATTCCAGGAGAAATTAGAGACCTCCACGAGAGCAAACTATACAACGAACTTTTGGAAGAGATGGCCGAGGCTGGGTTCACCCGAACGCCAGACCAAATAATTAATAAACTTAAAAAACTGAGCAAATAGCTGCAGTAACAAAACAAACGCTCGTAAATAATCCACATGACCTGCCATTTTGCCGTTGCTGTGTTTACTTCTGCCTGTGTGACACGGAATGACGTCCTCCCACTTTGGTTCCACTTAAACTGGTGTGAAAGCGGACTGGTTTGCCAGACAGCACCAAGGTTCTGAGACTCCAGAACCGAACCAGTGCCAGAACCAGAACCGTGCCAGTGTGAAACCGCTATGTGAGGTGGATCAGAGAGGGGCCCACTTGCTTTTGTGAAGTGGACGGACACGCGACAGGTGTCTGTGTGCTCCACCATCCATCCTGCGTTTTCTGGTGAGACAGCACAGAGAAGGGTGAAGGATAGAGATGGATGCTGGGCTGTGAGAGACATTCCCTGTCCCACACCCATCACGGCCTACAATAGGAACATGGGAGGGGTTGACCTGTCGGACCAGCTCATCCAGTATTACTCCACCCACAGAAAAACGGCGCGCTGGTACAAGATTGTGATGCTGCATTTCCTGGACATTGCGACCACAAATGCATTCATTTTGCACCAGGAGATCAGCAGTGCCAGGCAGGTGCAGCCCATGACACACAAGGACTTCATGGTGGAGCTGGCGTGTCAGCTGTGTGGCATGGACAAGACAGGCGTTCCCCAGAGCAGGAGAGCTGGTCACGTCCCTGTGCCCATTGACACAGCCACTGATCCTGGCAAAAAAGCCACAAAAGGCAGGCTGAGGTGCCAACACTGCCACCAGGTGGAGAAAAGGAGGAGGGACACGCCCTGGAGGTGTCAGGCCTGTGATGTGCCTCTCTGTCTTGTACTGGACAGGAACTGCTTTCTAGAGTGGCACAAATAATTTGGTGGCATCCTATTGTGGCACCGGATTGTTTTGTAAATAGATTTTTGTAAATTTGTAAAAAACACCTAAGGAATTGCCTGCATTTTAATGTAAATAATTGTATATAACTTTGTTTTTTGCAAATCTTGTACATATGTTTTGAAGATTACAATTTATATTTGCATTAGGGGTGGGAAAAATAATTGATTCTTAGATGAATCGCGATTCGGACGTAAATGATTCTGAATCGATTCACAAATGTCAAAAATCAATTTTCTACATGTTAATTGACAACGTAATGTTGACGGACCACAAGAGGCAGAACTCAGAAGTGCGGAAGTGCAGCGCCCGGACAGTTGACGGCGTGCACACAACAAAAAACATGGGATGTGTCGTGAATGTCTGTACTCACAAACAACTCATGGGTGAAACGTCTGAGGCATTTGTTCACGCCGAGCGGCTTGAGAGCAGCGTGGAGACCGCTGTTGGCTGATAGCTGTGGCGTTGAGTGCACAGCGTCCAGGTTAACTTGCGACACCTGTAACTAACTATCTGGGATTTCTGTCATTCCGCCGTGCGTTCAAATGGTTACTTAAAGCCATCGTTCCCAGCCGCATACGTCGTCATTAAGCTGAATCCAAGTCGATGTGAAAACTGTACACTGTCAAACAGCCCGCACAGTATGTTGAAATCCAGCCCGAACTCAGCGTGAGGTCAGTCAGCTGTGGCAAAGTGTGAGACGTCCAGATCAACCTGTGATACAAACACCTGTATTGACCAGCTGCAGCTGTATTAATGTACTACATGTATGCTGCTACAGGAACACTTTTCTTTTCCTTTTGGTTTGCTAGTAAATTGAACCTTCAAGTTGACTTGCCACCTTTCTTTCATTCGTTTTATTAATTAAATATATTGGAAGTAAATTAAGTATGGATCATTACAAAAAAGTAGGAAGTGATTAGCAAACTCACTTTTAAATTGTGCATGGAAATGTACATAAAAAACGTGCTGCAAAGAGATGCATCGAGAATCGATTTAGAATCGAATCGCTGACCTCTGAATCGGAATCGAATCGAATCGTGAGGTGCTAAGAGATTCCCTCCCCTAATTTGCATCCTAAGTGATGAAAAGGGTTCATTAAACATGTTTGTGGTTTTCACATTAAAAAATGTAACTTTTTCCTACTTGGATTTCATGATTTTTGGGTGAATTTAGGTCCAGTTTGTTAATATAGTGTGTTAAAATGAAATATCTGGAGGTTGTGCTGAAAAAAATGACACCACACAAGGCAAGATTTAGTTTTTAAGGTGAAATATAAAGGTAAAATCAAAAGTAGTCAAAAACGGCAAATTATACCCCAGACCCCAGAGGGTTAAAACAGGGATGCTCCGATTGATCGGCCGGTGACTGGAATTGGTTGATTTTCACATGAACGGCCATGAACGGCGACGAGCCGATCAGTCAGATATGCCGATTTTATGCCAGTCTTAATGCACTCGCACACCGCATGATCAACATCGCACAGCATCAGCACCACATGTGCACGCACATGTAGCAGAGTAGACCTCGCGGATTACAACATGTCAGCTGTATGGAAGTACTTCACCGTGAGTGAAGAAGACAATGCGTATAATTGCAACATATGCAACACCTGTAAGGACAAAGTTGGGCGTGGGGGGACAATACCAAAAACTTTTGGCACAACCAATCACCCCTGACACTTAAAACAACATCACCCGGCAGAGTTTGCAAAGTTTGACAATGCTAGCTAAGGCCAACACTCAGGAGCTAAAAGGTAAACGCCAAGCTACAGCTAGCACTCAGTGTGTTTACATTACACTCAAGAAAACCGAATTACTGGGTTAGACCAACTATGATCAGATTTTTAAGATGCATGTATACACTTTAGTCTGACTAAAATCGGACCAGATTGGATTTCTCATAGTTGGATTAAAAACCCTAGATTATTCGATTGATAGTCGCATTACTCGTGCATGTATACATTTCCTCAGATACAGCGCCACCTATTGTACCAGAGTATGACATGCTTTGGCCAATAATTCGATTTTCTCACCGGCATGTATACTCGGAGAATTGCAGTTGTCCGATTGAGTAGCATAGTCGAACTATGGCTGTAATCAGACTAAGCTGTGCATGTAAACGTACTGACTGAGAAAAGTCAAGCTCCTCTGCCATCTTATATGAACCAGGAAAAAAGTAAAGGCTTTACTAGAAAAATAATGGAGTTTATCGCACTTGATGACCAACCGTTTTCCTAAGTCCAAAATCTGGGATTCAGAAATCTTATCTGAGCCCAAAATGTCATACCGAGTCGACGGTATTTCTTAGATGTTGTATTTAAAGAACTGTTCAACAACGTGTCAAGCCACATTCGCAGCATCTTACACACCAATCCAAACTCAGTGATCAGTTTTACAACTGACATATTGCCCAAATGTGAGCCTGAAGTCTATGCTCAGCCTACCTGCACAATGGGTGGATGATGATTTCCAGTTACATCTAATCATGCTACAATGTCAAGAGATTTTCGGGTCCCACACTGCTGCCAATCTGGCCTTTACCTTCGATAGCATGACTATCAACAGAAGTAGGGTTCATGTGGTGTTGCGAGACAATGCAAGGAACATGGTCAAAGGACTGAACGAAGCCAGCTTAGCAAGTTTGCCTTGCATGGCGCTCACATTACAGTTGGTGAACTAGGGTCTGCTGTCCCAACGAAGCATCATTGACGCGGTGAAAACTGCGAGGAAAATGATTGGGCATTTTAAACACTCACCACAGGCCTTCTCCCAACTTCATGGTATCCAGGATCAGCTCGGCCAACCGAGGAAATGCCTGCAGCGAGATGTCACCACAAGATGGAGTGACCCCAGGTTGTTTTTTTATTTATGTATTGATTAAGCCCATTTTATTGACAAATTAATTAATTAACACAGGCCTCGCATATAGCCTGTTAATATCCAATTCTGAAAAGAAAAAAAAAAAAAAAAACTTGCTTGAATTGTTTTGGGGGTTTTTTTGTGCAAAAAAGGTACAAGAATCGCCACTTCTCCAATGAACTAAAGAATGAAGTGAAACTGGAGCTTCTGACTGTACTGCAGAGGGAGATCAGACACACAACAGAGGAACCTGCTGCTGAAGCCTCCATGGCTCCTGGATCTGACCCAGAGGAGGCATCTGCCAAAAAGCCACGTATCTTACTGTTTTCAGTTCATGACGAGATACTGAAAGAGAATATGGGGAATACAGTCCCTTGTCTGTGCAGGTACAGAGCTACCTGTCAGAAGCGCCCATTGGCAGAACTGACAATGCATTGAACCACTGGAGGATCAACAAGAATCGTTTCCCTGTGCTTGCTCCACTTGTCCAGGCTTACCTCTCTGCACCATGTACAAGCATTGACAGTGAGCGCTTGTTTGGCCTGGCTGGAAATGTGGCAGATGAGAAAAGAGACTCACTGGTGACAAGGCAGAAATGCTTTTGTTTTCGAAGAAAAACTTGCCATTGATGTAAGTGATTGCAATAGGCCTTGTGTGTTTTTTGAGGAATATCTTTATGCTGCCAGGCTATATTTTACTGTTTATTTTATTTTTTTTGTTATATATTCTTTTATAGCCATAACCTCTTATATCTGTTTTTCTTACAGAAGTTTAGTTTCCCAAATATGCCTTTTGAGTTAGATCTGAAAAGAAGAATGGTTATTCCATAACACTGCATTTTTAAGTTGTGTGAATTCCGCATACCATATAGTTCTTTTTTCTAGCGATAATCTGTTCAGAAAATGTCACACATTACTGTTCGTTTAGTTTATTTTTCATATAAAAATTATGTTCCATGGCAGCATGCTCAAATGTATCATGACAACTGTTTTTGTATTTATAGTTGGATATTGGATGTGAACTGAAAAAAAATGGTTGTTCCATAACACTGCACTTAAGATATGTGTGAATTTCCCACACCATAATTTATAAAAGATCTATTTTATAGCGATTACAGTGCATTTAGTAGTGTGTGAATGTCCCACACTGGGAAGCATAATATTTTGATATTGCACCTTAAGTTAGACTTGAAAAATATGATATGACAAATGTTGATTGTATTTCTATGTTAAAATGTTCTATTAAAAGAACAGATAGATAAATAAATCTGTGCTGTAAAGTGGCTTGAAAAAATGAAATCGGAATCAGTCAAAATTGGTATCGGCAGGTCAAACTCCATGAAAAAACAGAAATCGGAATCGGCCCAAAAAATGGCAATCGGTGCATCCCTAAAATAAAAGAATATATTAATAATTACAAATGTTGGTATTTATTGTTGATTAAAGCAGCGAAAGAGGTCCAAACACTTCTGCAAGTTTAAACTTTGATCGTGAACTCTGCATTTGTCACATTGTAACGGCGAACTGTTGTAGTAGCATTAGTTGTTGTACTATTCAGTGTTCTGGACTAGTGATTGGCTGCAATGTGTAAGTGCAAAAGAGTCCAAAGTCCAAGGATTTAGCCTGTTTTGACATGCTTCCAGTACATCACCAGCAGAACTAAAGGCATGCTCAGTGGATGTGCTTGTTGCTGGAATGCACAGCAGCACTCAGGCCAGCATGGAGAGAAGAGGGTATGGTCCGACGGTAATCCCTCCAAAAAGCAAGAATGTCCCTCTGGCACTCGTGCGCGGGGAAGTGACTCTGCAGGTAACGCTGTATTTCATCTGGCTCGTTAATCTGTGCTCGTTGACCTGCTCGCTTACACCCGTGACATTTTCTTGTATACCCCAAACCCACCTGACCCACAGGTGCATTCCCGGTAGGGCTGCATGATATATCGTTTGAGCATCGCCATCGCGATGTACATGTGTGCAATAGTCACATCGCAGAGCCTGCTATGTAGGACGCAAATGAACTCATCTAATTTCAAGGGTGCCTGACACACACTGTGCATGCATGCACGTCGGTACAACACATGCAGACTCTGCAGTTCTGGGAGGGCGCAAGCACGCATGAATGGAGTCATATGAAATATAAATGCTTATCATTTTGAAATGCAGCATAACAAAGTGCTATTCAGGTCATCTGATGAAAATTCCTGTATTTTTTCATATTGCAATATATATCGCAGGGTTAAAAAAAATCGCAATGTCAGTTTTTTCCAATATCGTGCATCCCTTATTCCCGGGTCATGTGGGTTACGAATGTACCCATGCATCACTAATGGGCATGGTCTGACCCACGAGTAAAGAAATAATGGTGCATTGCAAGATGTCCTCTACTTCCTGCATTTTTTCATATTGCAATATATAGTGTGGCAAAGAAAAATATACTGTATAGGAGTATATAACATCATGCTATTCACTGACGGGTGCGCTCGTTTGAGCGAGTGAGAACTGGACACGCAGCTCCAAAAATAGAAATTCAATATGTTGCGGCCAATGTAGATATTGTTGCAGACCGCCACAAATAAATAAATGCGTGGGAAACACTAGTAACGAGAAGGAATGTGTCGACAACCTCAAGTTCCTTGGAGTCTCTAGCCCTTTTTAGATAGAAAAGGCGGCACATTTGCTCCAAGGCAAGGACGGCAATGCGCCGGCCTGTCTTTCTAAAACGGAGGCATAATATTCCTCCTTTTCCAAAAGTTGCCCCTGAGGTAGGCGTAAACATGTGATGTGACGTGAAGCTCGAAGTTAGGCTGTGAACCATGACAACGAATTTGTCTTCAAAATAAGAGCTTTACATTGCACCCCATTGGAGTTTAGAAGTGGGTTCTTAGCGGGGGGCTTTTAATTGAAAGTAGCGACCATTCTTAGCTTGCCGACACAACAACAAGCTAACCTAACCAAACAGCTACAGAGACCAAGGAGACGCTAACATCTCCTGGATCTCAGCGGCTGTCCAGTTGCTCATCTTAATGTCCGCGGATGAAATGATGGACTGACTGCTGTGATCAGCTGTTTCTTGGTTTTAAAACTCCCTGGCTGTGGGTTGCACAACAGTGCGGGTCATTGACAACTCCGCCCACCTCACGCAGAGGCCGGCACGTTGCTCTAAAGCCTGGTTTATGCTTCTGCATCGCGTCGAAGGCGTAGCTACGTCGTCGACCCTACGTCATTGAGCATTCGTAGTTCTGCGTCGAGGGAACGCGTTGTTCCGCCAAGCGGCTAGGGGGGTGTGGCTGTGTCTTTGTTTGGTTTCGGGGGGTTCATATCGGATTCCTTGGTTTTCTTCCGGTCAGACAGTAAACAATGGCAACTGAGATGGCGCGGGTGTTTTTGGAGATAGAACTTGTGGATATTGAACAACAAATGCGGTGGCGGTGTTGTTATACTGTTGACCGGAAAAGCAACTGCCGGAAATCACGTTCTGAGCGGACCAATCACAGTCCTTGCCGTTCGCGTCTCGACGCGTCGACGTGACGCGTAGTCAGGATTTTTTGGAGGCGCACGTCAGGCTACGGCGTAGGGTCCGCGTAGGGGTCTGCATTGACGACGTAGCTACGCCGTCGCCGCGACGCAGAAGCATAAATCAGGCTTAACACCTAACAGCTTGTCAAAAAGGCCCAAAGAGAGACTTATTTTCCCCAGGAAGCTGAAACAGGCACAGCTCCCACAGAAACTGTTGTTCAACATTTACAGGAGTACCATAGAAAGCACCCTGACACAACAGTGTGTTATGCCAGCTGCACAGCTGCGACACGCAAAGACCCGCACCATGTGTGGTTAAAGCAGCCCAGCGCATCACTGGGACAGAGCTTCCTACACTAAACACTCTATTGCCAAGCTTAAGAAGAAAAAAAAAAAGCCTCGGTAAGGACTGTACACAACACGGCTTTCAGACAAACGGTTCAGGACAATTAAATCCACCACCACCAAACTGAGAAACAGCTTCTACCCCAGAGCTGTGACCTCCATCCACCCCCCATAATGAACAATCCCACCCACAGAAACTGCAGCAGTGGTTGACATACTTGCACTATCTTGCACCACTACTGTTTTTCACAATAACATTGTTAAAGCTGCTACCTCTAATATTTTTTATACTGTTTTTCTTTTTTTTTATGTATATGTATATATTTTTCTTACTTTGCACTATTTGTTACTACTGACCTGAGGAGAAAGCCATTCACAATTTCACTGTACACGTGTGTAGTGACAATAATGGAATACTTTATTCTATTCTTCTAACAAGCAAACCTCAAACAAATCATCAAGGCAACCAACTGCTTTAACTCTGCACTGCTGTCCAGGCACTATTCATGCTGTGCGTTCTGAATCATTGCGGTTTGTATCCTGAGCCATGCCGTGTGCTCCGAGGATACAAACCCGAACCCCTAATGGGCATAATTCTGTCCACAAGACCCAAGAAGATTCAAGCTGAAGCACAGTGTTAATCTGCTTTAAAACAGTCCAGTTCACCTCGGTTAGTTCCATCTACAACTGCTATTGGTAGTGAAAGGTGCTTAGGAGAAGAACTATGCATGAAAAGTCTCCTTTATGCCCCTGTCAGACTAGTGACTTAACTCTGTAGTCAATCTAATAGGCCAGCCGTCAATATCTGACTCCATAACCAAATCGAGGTTGTAACCTGCCTGTCTTTAGTAAGTAGGGACTTCTGTGAGAGGAATATGACATTTCAAAACATAACCAACAGTTACGCAATCACAAGTACAAACAGGAGACAGAATGTGCAACTCAGAAGCACATTCTTGTAACTGGACTGCCTGGATTAACTCTAGGTTGTGAGACAAGACACTGGAGGACAGGCTGTCCTGGAGATTGTCCAGGAGAGAAAACCAGAAGTATGGGAGGCGGTGGCCTCTCTTAGCTCTGAAGGAGATACTGGGTACCGTGGCTGAGCTGGAAATACTGCAGAACACAGCTGCTGCCAAGCACAGCCAAAAATATTGCAGAGAAGGTAACTGAATTAATCGCTCTGGATAACCAGCTCATCACCATGGTAGAGGATCAGGGTTTTCTTAATCAACTGGGGTTTTTGAATCCCCGGTATGCCCTATCATCTCAGCATAACATTACATTGTCTCCACCTCCGAGTTACAACGTGCCGGTATGCGCACTAGCTTTTTGGGTCTCATACAGCAGAGCATGTAAAACAGGCAATCAAGGAGATGCTGAATGCGTGTGAAATAGACAAGCAACGTGGCCACGTCATTTTATGTGAAAATGTAAGAAATAGGAAAAATAGCAATTGATGACATGGAGGTACAAAGTGTGGGCTGCATCGTGCACACACTTCAGCTGGCTGTACATGAGGGTCTGCTGTCACAGTGCAGTGTCACAGTCTCAACTGCTAACGCAAGGAAAATGGTAGGCCAATGTTGCAATAGATATGCAGAATAAGAAAGAGCCATATGAAAGTAAAATACTTTGTTTCAACAAAATAAAAAAAACCCATTAAGGAACAGCTTGGATGCTAGGGATGTATATCGTTAGGATTTTATCGATACCGATACTACTTATCGGTACCGATACTTATGGATACTCTTATCGATACTACAACATGTCATTTCATGTAAAAAAAAAATAAAGACTTTACAAGATGTCAAAAGATTCAACCTTTTATTACCACAAGGTAATAATAAAGCTTCAGCAGAACAGAAGCTATGCAATTACAAATACTCCGGAACAGATAACCAGGACTTTTATATCTGGCGGGTGCCGGAGCACGACGCAGCAATTCAGCTGAATTTGGCACCGAGCAGACAGGAAGCCAAGTACCGAAATGTCAATATAACATCCTGTTACTTTTCAAAATAAAACCGTCCGTGTTGACACCAGCACACAAATCTAAAAAAAGAGACAAACATAAGCTCTTCTACTAATCCCTCGGTCGGGAACAGTTCCTGTTGTTTTTATGACACAAACCTATAACTGCGGTCGCGAGTGATTATGTGATTATCGCGGAAACTCCTTGGCCTCGCGACGCCAGCTGTCTACCGTACTGTGCCGTGGCTGACTCGAAACGCAACCGGTAGGGGACCCGGAGCAAAACCGTATCGGAGCCGCAACGCAGCGGACAGTATCCAGGGGAAATTCGGGTTAAGCAACATCACCAAACACTTGGAGCACAGTATGAAGCTAAAGGAGTGCGGCATGTTTGATTGCTATAACAAAGCAAGTACAGTTAGCAACCCGGCTAATGCTAAAGACTGCAGCGCTGTGACAGCAGCACGCGGTTTCGTTACTGCGACGTCAAGTCACAGAGTTTGTTGTTAAGTTTATAGTCATTACGGTTAGGTAAACGTTCAGAAACCATCCATGTCAAAAACCGATAAAAAAATCTTCAAAAAAAAGTTTTTTGTTTTTTTTTCCCTTTTAAAATACTGATAGCAGTACCGTTTGTCCAGAATCTAAATCTAGGACTTGGATCGGTATCGGGTTAAAAAGAAAACCTGATCAGGACATCCTAGTAATAGCCACCTGGTCGGTGCTTTCCAGAACAGCTCTTAACGAGGGAAGTGGTGGCATTAAAGACAAGAGAAGTAAACTTATGTTCTAGCTATGATTTAATCCAGTGGACTGGCAGGACATATCTAGGGGAAAAGGAAAGGCATCACTTGACCCTCCCTCAATACAACCACTTAAACGCCCTTGCTCAAGTGGAGCTGTTAAGTTGTCTGCAGATCAGACTGAGCAGTACTGAGCAGATTCCAGTTTTGAAAGTGTAACTCTGTAAATGTGATCAGAGAAAAAGAGAGCATTGCTCAGGGGCACTGCCATCGGGGAGTGCCGTTGTCATAAGGAGATGTACTGGGTCCATAATGCTGTTTGGATGGTGGTGCATGTCACGTGGACCCAAGTACAGAACATCGCATTGTAATGAGATGATCAATGTAACTAGGGCCCTATGATTTCCGCGATCACGGAATCGTGGACGGAATCGAGGAATTGGCAGATTAAAACGGAATCTACTTTTTAACGCGGAATTTGACATAATTTCACTGACATCCTGTTTTCGTGTGGAAGAGGAACGTATGTCTGGGGAAAACTGCACGGAGGGAAGCAAATCTGGGTGGCACAACAAGTCGCCGCCGCCCCCCTCCCCACAGACTGAGCTCCCCCGTCAAAACAATGTAAGCATGGCGAAGCGGCAGCCCATGGCTCCGTCTTCGTCAGCGAAAAAGCTGAGAAACTTGACATTAACCCCTCAGTACAGAGCCAAGCAGTTTCCAAAGGACTTGTATGCATCAGGTGAACTGTTGTTTTGCAAAGAAGCAGACCTGAGAAATCATAAATAAAAAGGTGTAATGCGTGAGAGTTAGCCATCTGTCCGATTCATTTTATCGGCATATAATACCAGAGTGACTGCTAACTGCTGCTAACAGTAGCTACTGTTAGCTAGTTAGCCCTCTTAGCTGACTCTGCCTGGGCTGGGAGCTCAGAGGACAGGGGGAGGGTTGGTGTTTTCACTGCTAGCTGGTTAGTATGCTAACTTGACATAACGTCACAAGTAAAATTTCTCATCGTGTTGGTCATCTTTGCTAATTTTTTAAAATATTTACAAGGCAGGTAATTTAACAGCTTTGACAGCAACAATTAACTTCAGTGTTTCCCCACACATTGACTAATGTGCGGTGCGCCACAGAATGAACACTGTCTACCACATATTGCCATTCTTTTTTTTTTATATATAGATTTTTTTTAATGCCAATTAAAATCGCAGCGTATTTGTTCAGCTGCATTTCCTTTCCCTACTCTCCCTCCGTCTCACTGTCACTCACACACAGCCCCTCCCCTCCGTGCACACCGCATGGGTCTCCATGAAAACGAGATCATCCGTTGAAGTAAGAGCGTGGAGGCTTGATATTTGTGCAGACGGCTGGCAAAGGTCATGAGTTCACGAAAGTTTGCCATCAACACTGGCATGCTACCTAAAAAAAACAAAAAACAAATCACACTGGGTTGTAGGGCTGCTCGGACCATTCGAATATCTATATTTGCCCATTATGTCAATAACAGGAGGACAAACTAATACAACGAGACATGACTACCTGTATAGGTATTTTTCGGGATACGGTACCTCTGTTCCAATACTTGACAAAACTCTCTGAAGCCCATGCCATCAATGATACTGATCGGCCTCATGTCCTTGCATACGAATGCTCATTTGGGAGCACATTTTCGAGATGTGCCCTCATGTTGCTAGTAGTGGAATGGTAAACTAACTGTAGCTTACACAGCTTGCATACAGCTTTATCTTGAGGCTCCGCGTTTTTGCCATCTACTGATCAAAATCCTAAGTATTTCCAAACGGGGCTTTTTAGGTTGCTTGGAGTCAAAACCACTCTCTCTGCTGCCGAGTTGGGCTCTGAACTTTCTGCCATTTCGTTTTTCTCTCTGCCATGCTTTTTGACGCGTCTCACTTTCAGCAGTGAGTGATGCATGCAAGTCTGACTCCTGTGACCTGTCCCTGACCCATCATGCAGTGCACCCACTTGCAAAGCAGCCGCTGATGTGTTTTACCATAGTCAAATATTAATTTTCACAGTCGAATGTCGTTTTTATTTTAAATGTTCGAGTATATATTCGGATTTATAATATTCGTTGACAGCCCTATTGGGTTGGCATTAAGCTGCTGTTTTTTTGTGCAGTGTGAAAAACAAAACAAGAACAAAGCCAGTGTAACGATTAATTGAAATAGATTAGAATAGCTATAAAAGCTGGATCAGGTTTGTTTTTCTTAACTTAATTTGAGGGTCCCACAGGCCATAAACCACAGCAGTTTAATCATAAACACACATCACAGAACAATGGTTGGCAGTTTCCATCAACGGTATGACTGCCCAGTTTTGTCCTTTTGTTGGTTTTTGGTAGTAGTACTTCATGTCTATTTTATCAGGATTTTGCAGAGAAAGCAAACTTACTTGTGCGCATAATGTGAAAAACACCTTAAACCTCAGCAGGCTATTTATTGATAAAGAAAAGCTTTTCTAAAGCCCTACAACAGATGCACCCCGATGCTCTCTCATTAGATCATGCAAAACCCAATAGCACACCACACAAAATATTGAGGATTTCCCACCAAAGAAATAGCTTTCAAGGAGGTATATTTTGCTTTGACACATGACAATAGACTTATTAATGTCAGTGGCTTGATGTAGTCAAGGTATGCAGATGGTCAACTGTATTGTGAAAGTTATTAGATGATGTAAGGGCTTCAAATCAAGTACTAAAAACTCAATCCAAATAACGTCTAAAAAGAGCACATCCGTTTTGGGGGTAGTGTCATTTGCCAAATCAAAATATTTACAAAGCTGCAGGTACGCACATGTGAATATATCTTAACTGTTCTGACTTGTCTGACTATCCCAGAGGTTGCCCATTGTCATTTGTAAAAAGACATGTGTATGTGTTCAGGATTTTCGTTATTATCATGAACAGTCAATGGACAGACGTATTCATCCAGGGGGCGACTGAAGCCTTCCGCAACACACATCTGTGATAGCTAAGCGCCTTGAACGCTAGCCTACGCTGAAAGCTGGATTTTATAGAGAAAAGAGAAACAAATACGCACGAAGAAGTCTCATGGAATGAGGTAAAGCTACAGACAGGCGTTTAGTGAGAGCAGCTCGAGAAAGTGTTGCAACTAAACAAGAAGCTGCGAGCTAGTGTTGTGGCCAGACGACAGCTAGCGTTAGCTGCGACTAGCTAACGACAATTAGCAAAAGAGAGAAAAGCACTGTGATTTCTACCTAGGCTAACAGAACAGTAACGAGTCAACCAGGCAGCTCGAGTAATCAATTAAGGCAGAACTTACCACACAATCTGGTACATGTCAGATACATTGAATTCGATGTACAGAGTGTTGTCGGTGCCACACTGTTGTAGCTGGCCACCTGCTAGCTGCAGCAGGCTCCTTTCGCGGCCGCGGCTGGGCTGGTTTCCTTCACCTCTTCTTTTCGCCTTGTGGCGGATTGCAAATCAACGACCCTGGAGGTGTATACCGCCACCTACTGTACGGGAGCGGCGACTATTGTGTTTTTCACTTTCTACCAAGCCAAAAATATAACGGGCAAGACAAGTTACTTTATCCCTATCCAAGCTACTTTAGTCTTACTTGCTGTACTCTGTCCATATGTGTAGAAAAAAACAAGCTATTACTACCTGCATCATGAGGATATTATAATAATTTAATGTGTGGTATTATAACTGATATTCAGTGAAATATTCATAATCAAACAATTAATAAATATTGTTTATTTCTTAATTTCCTCTCAACCAAAAGTCCCAGTGTGAAAAACCGATAGTCAGAAATAAAAACAGATGAGTCATTCAAGTCATCGTATCTCAAGTCAAGTTACGTGAAGTCTTTAACATCCAAGTCCACGTTTAGTCATTTATTTTCTTTCAACTCATGTTTTAATTGAAACAGTCACTTGGGTTGATTCAGATCCAAGTCACGATGACTCTAGTACACATTTCTGCAAACTACATAATTTTATTGACTCACTAAATCAGTGTAGACTTTGCTAAATCCATCATATAACCACGTAACCATGTAACCTTCAAATATGCATTTAGCCTACATTTTTCTGGGCATCCAGTTTTGAATCCCTCTAGATTCAATTCTCTATGTCCTCCTCATGACGTAGGAGCCGTTCACTTTCTTCCTTGTAGTTTACATTTTGCATTCCCTGAGTTGAAACTTTATGTATTGTTTGCTCCACACATACATCCCCATGAACAGGGTCTTGTTGGGATCTGTATCATTCAAGCTTTATCTAGTTAGCATGACATTGTCCTCCTGTTACCCCTCCTAAGCCTCTGTGCATTTATAGATTTCTGGCCTTTGTAATACGATTGCAATTTATCATCCACTTCCCATCATTCCTGCTTCCTTTATCATTTCCCCTTTTTTAATTATTGCCCCTTCTTCAAGAGGAGGATGCATAATTACTTTTGCAATGGAGGTTATTTGTTCACACCTGTCCATTTGTTGGTTGGTTTGTTAGCAGGAATACAGAAACACAACCGATTTCCACATAATTTGACGCAGATCCAGGTTATTTTAATGGTAAGACTGCTAAAACAAAACATCTGCACCAGATTTTGACTAACCAAGCAAGCAATTTGCACCACAATTTAATCTTAATCTTAAAAAATCTTACTTTTGGGACACCCTCGAAAACGAGATGGTACATCTCAAGGGGCTTTATCCTAATGAATAAACTTGAACACAACTAATTCAGTGCAGTGGTTTCTTGAAAGATGGACATTTTCTGTAGGCTTATTGTGATATATTAATCTGCAGTATGTATTGCTTTACTTTGCAATTTGGTCTAAACACAATTCAATTGCAATTCCAGGCAACAAGGGACTTTTCCCACAAATATGTCTTTATTATAAGATTGTTTCTAACATGATAACTTTTTTAAAAGGACAGGAGGATTATAAGAATATATTGCATACATCATTAATATGATCTTGTGAAAGGAAAGAAGATTTATAGTTACATCTTAACTATTCCACTAATACATTTCTCAAATTAATCACAAATAAAATGGAATGACACACAATGCTGTAAAAGTTACTGATAGTTCTATAAAAAATATTAACATGTTTCCAAATCCTGATTTAAGTGTACTTAATCATGTGGAACAGTTCCCTCTGCTGGTACAGGAATATAATGACAAAGACTACAAACGAGAGCATAACAAAGAAGGACCAAAATGTTAAACTAAGCTAAGTAAATGCAGCTTTTTCTTACATTAGAACTACTATATGTATTTATTTGGCTTAAAAAGCCTTTCCTTACAGTAAAAATGTTGATCGAAGAATGTGGTAAATATGTAAAAATCTAAATTCAGTTAAATATTTGTTTTGTATGCAGACCAATGTAGATCATATAGATAATTTATGATGTTCTACTGTGTGAAAATTCCTATACAGACCAAAAGAGGATACTTCAATACAAGACCAATGCCTGAAACCGGTGCAGCTCAACCAAGAGCTGGTTTCTGTAGGGACAGTCAAATGCAAAAATGACACAAATATAGTCTACAATCATGGAATTTAAACAACTAGGCTGGACATAACAGATAGAACACTCTTTCCATTGTTATCAAAGTTTATGGTTGCTTGTTTTGCACAAATTTAAGTTGTATTTATTTGGCACATTACTGCATATACCTGGAGCAGCAATTGCTCTGAAGGATTAAATGTGACCACTTAGCCAATCACTAAATTGTCATTTTCCATTAAAGGGTCAGCTCCCATCAATAAAACTGAATTTTTTCCAAGAGAAAATTTGGAGAAAATAAAAGATAAAAAAAAAAAAATTCAGTTACAGTTGTACAGTTTCGGTATTCGTTTAGTTATCTCATGGACAGTCTCACACCCCAGAATTAAGAGTTGACCTGTCCTTGCTCTGACTGGTGTCCGTGGACTTTGTATCAGCTTGAGATCCAGAGGAGTCTTCCTGGAAGGCACTCTCCAACACATTCAGGATGGATTTGCGGACTTTATCCTTGAAATCTTGGCCCATAAAAACATACAGCAGAGGGTTCAGGCAACTGTTGATGACGGCCAGACTGCTGGTTATAGGGATCCCGGCAATGATGACATGGTGTAACGTTTGGCTTTGTTTAGTAGCCGTGTAATTCACCATATTGATTAGAGCCATGATGTGATAGGGAACCCAGCACAGGAAAAAAGTGATGATAACAGCAGCGATGATCTTAAAGGCTCGGCCTGACTGGCTGGCAAGAGTGCTGTTTCTACTGAGGCGATAGATTATTACAGCATAACAGGAGACAATAACAGTGAAGGGGACAACAAATCCCAGGAGGAAGTGGGTGATGGTGACGGCCTTGTGACGAAGCTTTCGCAGGCGATCCACAGCCACTGGATCATAATCATCAAACAAATCAATGAGAGCGTAGTTGTTGAAGCAGTTGACAGTGTCCTCAATGACAAATGATGGAGCCGTGTCCCTAAAGACGAAGTTTGGAATGTTGACAATCAGAGCAAGAACCCAAACACCCAAACAGACAAAGGAAGCCCTGCGGACATTTCGGTGGTTCTGGGCCCAGACAGGCCACACCACAGACACACACCTGTCCACGCTGATCACCACCAGAATGTAGACACTGGCAAACATGTTCAGGGAGTTCATTGTGCTGCTCAGCTTGCACATGAACTTGCCAAAAGGCCAGTGGAAATCCAAAGCCAGGTATGTCAAACTCAGAGGCAGTAATGCCGTGAAGAGGAAGTCGGCCACAGCAAGGTTGAGGAACCAAACTGTGTTAACTGTTTTCTTCATCTTGAAGCCGGCCACCCAGATGACCACTCCGTTCCCGAGCACGCCAAGAATGAAGGTCAGCGAGTAAACAACAAGAGACATGATGTGGAGGGACTTTCTCAGCTCAAGATACTCACCAAAATACTCATAGTCCTCATACACATCTGTTTTATTGATGTGATAGGAAGGCGTAGCATTCATCTCCATTATTGTCTTGAGACCTGCAATACAAACACCATCTTATAATATCAATATCTATACATCTTATGTGTTTAAAAACAGGTTTTTCACTCTGCAAGTCTCATCATAATTATCAATCTGCTGTGAAAATGTATGTTTTTTTCACACCTGACAAAAAGCACAGCATGAACATGAAAAGAGGAATCTAACCTACATACCTTTCTCAAAGTTCTCCAGTCATTTGAGGATTAATCTGATGCAGAAGTAATCCATCCGACTAATATATACATCGGGGTAGTACTGATGTCACCGCCCAAATTAAGGAGGATCCTCATGCACAACACCGCACTTCCCCATGTCCAGGTTGGTTCAATATTTAAGTGTCTCCTCTCTTCACCTTACATCACGTTACTTGAAAAGTGTCAACAGTATTTTTATCAACAATAATTGAGGGTTTCCAAACATTTTTGTAAAATAGCTGGCAAAACACTGCCTGCCACTATCAAAAAGAAAGCAAAAGAGATCTCATGTGAGAAGAGGTAATTTTCTGAGATTACTTTGGTCAGTATTAGTGTGAGGGTAATTGCAGAACTCTAAATTGTCTTCAAGTTCCTTCTTTTCAGATTCCGGTTTTGTAATTTAAATCTG
The DNA here is from genome assembly GCF_900880675.1 of Sparus aurata. Taxonomy (NCBI): domain Eukaryota; kingdom Metazoa; phylum Chordata; class Actinopteri; order Spariformes; family Sparidae; genus Sparus; species Sparus aurata. Next base: position 18,728,468 of record NC_044203.1, read on the forward strand.
GGTGTCTCTTAAATTTAGAAAGACCCCTGCCATGCTATTGCAGTTGGTGACTTCCTATTAAGTTAAGCAACACATTTGAGCAAGCACAAAAAGTTTCCACAAAGTGTGCTGGATACTATTGTTGTGGCAACCTCAATTTAACACTTTGAAAAACATTGATATTTGATACCATCGTTGATGCCTCAAGATAAAATGTATTCAACACTGAGTGCATAAAATGCTGGACTTTTAATTAAAGATAGATACAGTGGGGCAAAAAAGTATTTAGTCAGCTACCAATTGTGCAAGTTCTCCCACTTAAAAAGATGAGAGAGGCCTGTAATTTTCATCATAGGTACACTTCAACTATGAGAGACAGAATGGGGGGAAAGAATCCAGGATATCAATTGTAGGAATTTTAATGAATTAATTGGTAAATTCCTCGGTAAAATAAGTACTTGGTCACCTACAAACAAGCAAGATTTCTGGCTCTCACAGACCTGTAACTTCTTTAAGAGGCTCCTCTGTCCTCCACTCGTTATCTGTATTAATGGCACCTGAGTAATATAAGGCGTAACTAATAATATTTCAGTAATTTATGACTACAGTTATGTCATGTAACACGGTACAGTCCGTGTTGTTGACCGAAGCAAAGCAATTATTGTTATTGTTTTTTAAGAATCCATCCAAACCCTCCTTAAAAAACATAGGCGCTGTGTGTTTAATACAGCCAAGCCTATAAGCATTTTGCTCAGTCAGTTGAAATGAGCTGTATTAAGTAGACCTTATGATGAAGCCAAATCATCAGAGCACACTTTAATTTACATTCTTGAATCACATATGCCCATGCATTCCTTGTTCTGTGGACTATAATAAAAAGGCATAGAAAAAGAGATTTCTGTCCTGTCATATTATAGGCTACATAGGTGTATTGTGTTTCATAAGCCTACAATTAAAAGTATTTATTTCTTATATCATAATATATCAGACTTTAATCCTTTGTCTGCCTGCTCATCCCTGTGTCCAGGAACATTTGTTTATATAATAAGATCTAGGCTATTTAATTGTTCTATATAGGTTATTTGGCCATTTTGTTGAAAGTAGCTCAAATGTAGTGTAATGAGTAATGTATTACTCTATGCCGACAGTAATATTGTCACAATATATTACTTTAAAATGCAGGCAAATAGCTGTATGTGACATATTGCATTTTGAGAGTAACTTGCCCAAAACTGTTGTATTAGACATCTCTGCAACACAGTGCATTACATGGACTTCTTTGACATAATGTCAACATTGTTTTTTCTTTACACTATGTTGATAATATTACTTTATTTTTTTAATGTTTTGAATAAAAATTCTGACCATATCCCACAAATAGCTCCTTTAACTTGAACTTATTGTTTTGTGACTCTGAAGAAGGGCATACATATCTATAAAAAACAATTGAAGTAACATAGCACAGCATTAAAAAGTGGATTTTTTAGATATTAATGGAGCTTTGCCTTGACCGAAACATTTCCACAAGTGCACTCATAGTTCAAATTTACTGTTTTTTGTACTCTTAGCACCATAGTTTTGTGTTAACATATGTGTTAACTTAAGGATCGTGTCAAATACCTTAAAACTGATAATAACAGCGGATTACAAAATACTTCGCATACTCCATTAAACTGATGTTGTGAGAGGACACAGAGGGATCTTATCGTTTTATTATCTTCACGTATAAAGTGTGAAAAAGTAAAATGCTCTTAAAACTACATTGTTAAATTTACATTATAACATCAAAACTATTTTATTTGTAAAATTAAAGGGAAATTCATCATAACTGTTACCCATTTGAGTTTATTGTGATAATAGACATGATGTAAAAGCTGCTGATAATAACTGTCTTTGGTGCAAAAAGCTCACACATAATATGTATATATAATAACAAATGACTTCCTGACTTGACTGGACTGCCCTAAAAGGTCTGAAACACGCTGATTGAATCGTAGCCATTATTAGTGCAGACAGATTTATAGCACTGTTTGCACTATTACAGGCTGTAAATCAATCAGTGTGCTCCAGTGGCTTACTGTCCTTGATCTGAGAAACAGAGAAGAGATTTTTTGGCACAACTTCACCTACTTCCCATAAGCACGGAGAAGAGAAAAATCGGTGGAGGTCGGCACTCTAGCAACACTTGTGGTATAATGGTATATGTATTATTGTCTGACCAATGTGTTTCAGCTTGTGGCCTTCCTCAATGTGGTCATAAAAGAAGTTACCAACATACATTTAGATAACATTGATATAAGAGGCACCTGGTGTGTGAAACAGCTCCCCCTACTGGCCAAATTTATAAAATAAGAACAGTATAACTATAAAAACATCTTTTGATTGTCTACATGTTAACTGCCAGTGATGATTCAGTATTATCAGGCATTACATGAGAGGGGTTATGGAGGTAATAGACGGATAAATAGATAGATAGATAGATAGATAGATAGATATACCACATATACCAGTGCATTGAAAAGAATAAGTATGCCATCAATTCCTTCCACTGGATTAATTGATCTACAGCAAACATTTTGAGAACTGGTTGATCTCTTAAATTATTTCAGTGGATCTAGGTGCAAACTTGTAAATACTTTTATTTATCTTTTTATTTATTTATTTATTTTTTAAATAGAAAACTGCATATCTTTGGGTGTTTAACTGTTGGCTGGAGAAAACAACACACTTGAAGAATTCTTCCTGGACTCTGGGACACTGGGAAGAACAATTATTATTACACAATCTGTTCTAATAGACTGTTAATAATACAATAAACTCGGAGCAAATTGAAAATAAAACTGCCAGATTAATTGAGCATGAAAATAATTATACATTTTAGCCTTGAGATAAACAGAAAAACAGGGAAATAAATGATACATCACAATGATCTGATTATGGCACAATATGCATTTACTTAGGGTATAACCACAGACACATCCTCTCCAAAAACAACTAACAATGAGCAAAGTTTAAACAAAACCAAAAATACATTGCAACTGCTACTTAAAGCATTATAATCTCATAGTCACTATCATATGTATTAGGCTTACATTAACCTGTCACAACTAATGTAAATAACATGTAGCATGCAGTAGACATGTAGCAGTCAGTTGAATCAGCTTCAGTGTTGCCAGATGGCATAAGAAAAATACATTAAACATCGATCAACTTTATGAAATGACTAAATAGATCACTAGTCTAGTAGCGTAGCTGATCTCTTCACTCTCCCTTTGTATATACCCAAAGATTGCCTTTGTAGCCACTGTCAGGTGGTCAGTTTATCATATAAACAACAAATAATGGGATCAGTGACTGATTATTAATTCAGGTAAAACTCTCCTAGCATGATATATTCTATTATTATTATATATTATAAGGCAAGAGAGGCACGGTGTTATTTGTCTAACTAACCTTACTTCTATGTTATTAGGGTGTTGCAGTCTTTCTAATGATTAATATCAGTCTACAAATATAGCCAATAACTAACTGGGACCTGTTCAGTTGCTTGTTTTCTTTGCCAACACAATATAATGAAGATCTGTGTGAGTGTATGTGATGGAAGAAAATATAAGTTTGTCAAAAAAACTGTATGATGCAAGGATTTAACCATAAACTAATGTAAAACCTCTTTTGAAAGCTTTTTGTTGTTAAAAAGACGGTATATCACACATCTCTAAAGATGAATATGGTCACCTTCTGGCTATCTGGGTTTCTGTTTGCGCTCTGTTTAAATTGTAAAGCAATCTTTGGATTAGATATGGCCTCAACTGTACAATCTGACAAAGTGATCTTATTTTTAAAAAGCAACAGATTACCTCAAAACTACCGAGTAAAGCAGACTAATAATTGATAAATTGCTCAAACTTTTTTTCTTGTAAAACGTAAACTAACTGTCTACTTTCCTCAGTAATTCTGAGGTAATCCGTTTCCTGACCGTTTTAGATGAAAGTCAACTTTTAAAATTTACAGTGTACATAAATACATTAAAAAAACAAAAGAAAAATAAAAACACTTTTCACAATGCCTTATCCCCCAAATGCATCACCAATAGAACTACAGTGAACTGTATAAAGTTACCATCTGTCTGCTCTACCATGTTGGGATTACTGTAGGTGAAGTTAGGAGGCACAACTCTTATCCACACCCCATCAGTAAACCAATCATAAAACTCATACTGAGGTTATGTTTTCACATTGGACTCCCGGTTTTGTGCCCGATGAACGTTCTTGTTGGCTCGCAATCGGTGCCTCTACAATCTTAACATCAAACAGAGATGATTTTTATTGTTGGTGACCACTGCTGCTCCTGTCCCTTGTGAAACCTAAAGTGAATCCTGATTTATTAATTCAGACCGTGATCTTTAACAAGACTAGTATGGGACAAGTATTTTGATTGCTTAATTCTAACAAAGTAGTTTTCCTGCCTAAACCTAAACAAGTAATTGTGTTGCCTAATCCTGCAACTGAAAGTGGGAAATTATTTTAGATACCTGAAAACTAAAATTGTCTTTCTAATTAAAGCCATAAAACAAAACTCTTTTCCAGCAGAAAACTTCTCATAAAACCACTTAAACAGTCTTACAAGGCAAATTATTAATTTCCGGGCACAAAACCACGCCTATCCAGGCAAAATACCAAGTAATAAGGGAGTCCCCTTTCCAGATCACCTCAAGGTTACGTGAATAAACAATAAAAAAGCAACAAAAAGGATATATACAGTTACATTTACAGTTACAGTATTAGTTGTCATTGACAAGCTTATACCTCAGCGTCAGAAAAGGACTTTTCTTTGCTCCGACTAGTGACCATTGAGTTTGTGTAGGTATAAGAGCGAGACACCTCCTCCTGGAAGGCGTTCTCCAGCACATTCAGGATAGATTTGCGGACTTTATCTTTGAAATCTTGACCCATGAATACGTACAGTAGAGGGTTCAGGCAGCTGTTGAGAAAGGCAAGGCTGGTTGCTATAGGCACTCCGATAGTGATGACATGGTCCAGTATTTCACTTTCATGATTAGTCATGTGGTTTACCAACTCGATTAGAGCCATGATGTGATAAGGAGCCCAGCACAGGAAGAAGGTGGTGATAACTGCAGCGATGATCTTAAAGGGGCGACTTGACTGGTTGGCCAGGGTGCGGTTCTTCCTGAGACTATGGATTATCACAGCATAACAGGAGACGATGACAGTGAAGGGGACAACAAATCCCAGGAGGAAGCGGGTGATGCTCATGGCCTGGTGACGAAGCTGCCGCAGCTGTTTCACAGACAGTGTGTCGTTATCATCGGAAAAAGCAAAGTTGTTAAAACAGTTGATGATGTCTTGATTTTCATATGATGGAGCCGTGTCCCTGAAGACGAAGTATGGAGCGCTGAGATTCAGAGCCAAGACCCAAACACCCAGACTCACACAAGATGCCTTGCGTACACTTCGGTGGTTCTGGGCCCAGACGGGCCACACCACAGACACACATCTGTCCACGCTGATTACCACCAGAATGTAGACGCTGGCGAACATGTTCAGAAAGCTTATCGTGCTGTTCAGCTTGCACATGAACTTGCCGAAAGGCCAGTGGAAATCCAAAGCTGTGTATGTCACACTCAGAGGCAGGAATGCTGTGAAGAGGAAGTCGGCCACAGCAAGGTTGAGGAACCAAACTGTGTTAACTGTTTTCTTCATCTTGAAGCCAGTCACCCAGATGACCACTCCGTTCCCGAGCACGCCAAGAACGAAGGCCAGGGAGTAAACGATGAGAGACATGATGTTGAGAGACTGTCTCAGCTCAGCATGCTCGTCCGTGTAGTCAGGATCGTCTGTGTAATCATAGTCGTCCTCGTTGCCGTACAGAGAGACATTTTTTTCAGCGCCGTTTGTTGCATTGACGTGATAAAAAGGGGTAGCGGTCAGTAGCGCCATCATTGTCTTAACACCTGTAATAAAAACAGTGATGGATGTTAACCTTTTAATATCTTACACAGAGCACAAAAGCAGTCCCTAACAATTCGCGAGTTAGGATATTCAGCTCACTCTCAGAAGGGCCTGTGAAACATGCTGCTCACATAGACATTTGGTTTGAATTGTGGCGCAACAGTCCCAACCACTGCTTCGCTGACTTTTTGGTGAACCACAGCAGAAATTAAGACAAATCTCCATGACATTTGGGGGAAAGTTCCCCAACTTTCTATGACAGTCAGCAGCCGAATCACCAGGCTTAAAAAAAACAAACAAATGTGAAACACTGTATTGTGAGTTTAAGCTGCAGCAACTATTTTTTTTTCTTTTTCCATTTATTTTCGATCTAACTTTATGCATATTTGTCTGATTCTTTTTCCTGTAGTTGTTGCATCTTGCAGCTGTTGTAACAAGTGAATTTCCCCATTGAGGGATAAATAAAGACCATCTGATCTAATCTAATCTAATCTAATCTAATCTAGTTGATTAAAAGATAACTGATGAATAGTTTTATTAATTTTTCAAGCAATTTTAAAAAAAAATAGTAACTGGTTCCAGCAGGTTTAATATGAGGTTTTGCTGTTTTTGTCATTTATGATAATAAGATAATAAATGAAGAGTATTTGGTTTCTGGAAAATCATAACGAACATTTTTATTCATCTATTTATTTCATTTATTTTAATTCTATAGGCGATCAATCCACTAATTGTGAAAGTAACTGGCAGATCCTTACAAATGAATCATTCGCTGCAGCCCTGATGTGAGTCTCACCAAACATGCACAAAGTGTCCGGCTGAATGAAATTCACATAAAGGCTGCTGTGAGGGGACCGGAATTAGGTGAGCAAAAGTTTTGTTTTTTTCCAAAGTGAGGATCAGAAAAAGTCTAAATACACCCATCAGTGTTGCAAAACAAAACAAAACTGCACAAACAAACAGACCAACACAGGCTTAATTAACAGTCGCGCTGCATTTGCGCTGTTAATTGCTGGTGGAGACTTTTGTTTCTCTGAAACGAAGCGGTTCAAGTTAAAGAGAGATGTTTCCCAGAGTTCACTGAACCTACAGCCTCCTCCACATGCTTCAGTTGTCTACCTCTTCCTCACTGTCTGTAAATAAAAATAAAAAACAATGGGTCAAAGTAACAGAGGCACCGTACCTGTCTTTCTCACAGCGCTGGTCCGGTGAGGATGCGCCCGCTCCGGAGGAAACACCGCTCGCGTCTGACTCGTCTGCGGAGCACTGATCCCTGAATCCTTAAATACGTGACGTCATCGCTCCTCATCGAGGCGGGACCTCAGGACGTTCACACTAGACCACTAAAACTTTGCTACTATAAGACTCGTTCAAGACACATTCCACATTTTCCAGCTTTTCCACGTTATGTTAACTGATAGGTGGGTTTCACTAGTGCGCACGAGTGTATATGATTCAGAGGACCAAGTGTGACAAGCTGCTGTCTGCTGCTGTAATAGCTGCTTTTGTCTGCAAGTGTGCCGCTAAGGATTCAAGAATCTTGCCAAGACATGCCTCCTCCACACTCTGCACGATGGAGCCTTTGTCTTGGGGAAACTCCACAACCAAAAAACACCAAGTAACCAAACAACTAAATGCATAAATTGTGGGTTGCTGCAGATGACTACCTGAGAAAGAGCGGAGCCGTGACTTCTCATGTGCACCAGTGATCCTGCTGCGTAATATGTTTTTCTCCAATGCGGGTTGAGCTCATGTTTGTTTGAGGTCAAGTGGACTAGGCCCGCGTTGACTGCTTGAATCGACATCTGGACACGCAGTGTGTTTGCTGTCCAGTCTCTTCACCCTGCAGCATGAGAAAGTCACAGAAGCGTCGGCCGATAATTTTGGGTTGTCTTTGTAAAATAGCAGGCTACTCCCACTGTGCCACTGTCCATCTGAGGCTGGACGCTCTGTACCTCTGCAGGATCGAATCTTGCAAACAAGATGGATCAGGGCTAAAAATGACAGTATTGTATCACATTATTGGAATCTGGAGGCTATTTAAAAGTTCTGTGTCATCTATGTTTTGAACTCAGTGACAGAGTCAGGATGTGTGGATAGGCAGGGGTGAAAAAACATTAAAAGGGCACCAGCTCTGTGCAGTGGGGCACTAGTGAGCAAAAATGGCAGTGAAAGGGCACCCAGAGTGCACTTCACCATGTCTAGTCCACTGGAAGGGCAACCTAGAGGGCACTTTATTGTGTTTTATCTACCATTGGGGCATCCAAGAGGGCACTTTCAGGGAATGTTTTCAAACACCAATGCTCCTACTTGCCAGCGTCGTCTTATGGACTATTAATCACATCTATTTATGAAATTGTTAAACACATGAAGTGCAATGGTTATATTCGATAGGTTGGAGAGGCACACAAATAAATCATGCAACAAGTTACAATGTGTGCAAGTGAGTACACCACTACAAAGTACTCAGACAGTAAATATGCATCATGGCCTTTGCAGCTTAGTCATTTTCTCTAGTCCCTCGAGGCAAAAGTGTAGCATGAACTTTAAAGTTAAAAAAGGAACTTTTTGGGATAAGATAGGATGTTTTTGGTTGCTCTGGAATAATCATTACACTGAGCCGAGCATTCCTGAAAGATTTGACATTTGCAGTGAGCGCCAAAAGGTGCATAAATGAAGGAATCACCGCAGAATGGGACTGGCAAACAACCGCAGACCTGATTGCAATCTTAAAACAAAAGAGAATTCACACACACACACACACACACACACACACACACACACACACACACACACACACACACACACCCTGAAGCAATTCTGAGCTGTAATTCCCCTCAATTCTATCTTTAAAACCTGCCTGGCACATTCCTGCTGCCGTCTTACCTCAGATGTATCACACTTAAGTTCACAAAGTCTTAAAAATTGGAATTGCAGTCTATCCAGAAACCTTGCAATAACATAGATCTACAAGGATCTGCACATTAGCTGGATAAACCAGGCTAAGCATAACATTTAATTAAAACTCCAGATACACCTTTTTCCTTTATAAATAATCGCATGTGGAAGTATTGGTGAGAACTGTGAACATGCAGTAATAGGAGCAAGATGGGAGCATGGACATGGGGGAGTTTTGGCTGGAGAGACTTTAAATCCTTCTCATGTCCCATGAGTATAGCCCTACCTTTGAGTGGGGAAAACGTTTTTCATCTGAGTTTGACTTCATGCTCATATTTCCTCCCACATGTTTCCTCTTTACGCCTGTTGCTGCCCCACTGCCCACACATTTGTACATCTGCATGACATGGGCGGGAGTTTTCTATGAAAAATGCCAAAATATGATCAATGGACTTTTCAATCCCCAGTAGACTGTGTTTCTTCACAGGACCAGTACAAATACAAGTGATCTAGATTAATTACAGTAAGTCTTAATTTATTACAGATGGTTTGAGATGAACTACAAAACGAAACGAAACCGTCAGATGGAAGATTGCCTATTTCTGTTCATGCCTGTTGCACGGTCCATTCTCACTTGTCCAAGTTGGATACACTTTAGTCATAAACAACACTAACAATATGGTATTAGCATGGAATTAACAATATGTTTCTTATTTCTTTTAACTTGCTATTAATGCAAATAAAGTGCTAGCCAGATCAGGATTTTTACCAGAGGACGCAGTGGTGCTCATACTGCTTTCGTCCACAGGGGCTGCCAGGACCAACAAAACTTCCTTGTAGCGGCTTTAAAGGCTGATGGTAACCAATGCAGCTAGCCTATACTGTGGAGAGCATCTGTACATGTGCGCTTGTGTGTCTGGGTTGCTGGTGGTGGTGGGCGGATTGTCAGCTGACTTTCCCCTTTAAACACACCAACCTTTAGGCTAACAGCTGTGTATCTAGGCTGTGCAGAGTGGACAGGCAGAGTGGCTGCAGTGAAGGCTGCCCCTCCATACACACCAAGCTTGGACAACTTGGTTTCAGCAAAGCGAGGTTTGCGACTGCCCTTTGGACATCCAGCCTGTCTGTTCTCTCCAGCCAAGAGACACATAACCTATAAGCATAACCTGAGAGGAGCAGCAGCTGACCAACCAGGAGAGACTGCAACATCCGAAGAGGGTGGGGTGTTTACTTGGGAAACTATAGGTCACGATCCCCAGCATCAGCAAAGCACTGGAGGAGAAGCCAGAAAATCACAGTTGTTGCGGTCCGCGTCACTGCTTTCTGCAGTGACATTTCTGGGGAGGTGCATTTCAGGCAACACCACAGGTATGGAATTCAAACCAAATTAAAACTGCAAGCAGTGATGAACGGGCCCTCGCAGTCCGCGCGTGTCGGGCTGCAGCGTTGTTGGACTGCGCGCTCACCTGTTACAAGCATATCATGACGGGGAGAAAACAAGCAGTGAACGTCATGTCAATCGGATGATGTTTGTCTGACTTCCTGTGTCCAGTGGGTGGCGCTATGGATATGACACAGTATTGATGCACAGATCTATTCATGGCGACTCCCTCTAGATTCCTGAGAGATTTGGCCGAGATAGGAAATTGTATGAAGTTATTGGGACTCGATGCTTCATGACGAAGGATTTTTATGGCGGGCACCGCCACGGCCAGCAGGTATGACGTAGGATAAAGATTTCCATAACTTTTCATCTTCAAGGTCAGAGGATGATACTGAGTGACTGTGAAGTGGGTGGTGTTACATCTGTAGGAGGAGATAATTAAAGTACGAAATGGGCAATATTTCAAAATGGCGGCCAAAAGCAAAATGGCCGACTTAGTATTGATGCTGAGATTTATTCGGGGAGACAGCCTCTACACTTATGAGCAGTTTGGTGTGGATAGGAAATTGTATGTTGAAGTTATAAAGCCTTGATGCTTGACGGCGTGAGGAAAAAATGGTTTCCACCGCCCCGCCCTCTAAAGTTTGACGCAGCTGAATGATTTCCATAACTTTTGTTCTTCAAGGCATGAAGAAGATAATTGAGTTAATTTGAAGACTGTGGTGTTTAAGCTCTAGGACAAGATAGTTTTCAAAGTAGACATGAATTTGGGAAAAATGTTGCCACACATCAAAATGGCTGACTTCCTGTTGGAGTGACAGTATGGGCCCCCCAGACTTTTTTGTGCGTCTGGTCATGAGGAATCTGCGTACCGAATTTCGTTTGTCTACGCTCACGTGGAAGGCAGGGAAGAACATTAGGGGGCGCTACAGAGCCTGCAGGTCATGACCACGCCCAGTGACAATGCAGGATCGTAATTTTCGCTGGATGTGACGCATATTCCAAATTTGGTGAGTTTTTGGGTATGTTCAGGCATCCAAAACTGCATTCAAACTCGGAGAAGAAAATGTCTTTTCTTCCAATTACAATAGGGACCTCGCAGGTCTACCTGCTCAGGCCCTAATAAGACTTAAGCTGATCTGGTTCAATCTGTCATCGTTGAAAAGCATCTTGACAAGCAAACTTAATCAACAGGAATTAAACAGATGTTGAAAAGCACTTCTTTCACAAAACAGCTGGTTTATTTTAACTTATATAAACAGAAGTTTTAGCTGGCAATACTCACTGAAAAAAGACGCAAATAAAATCTTGTCTACATGAGGTTATGATATGAACAACTTAAACAAGCATCTCTGTGATGGCTTTGAGCATCAGAACTACAAGAGTTGTTCACACAGTGAAACACAATCTTGAACTGATCAGTTTAAATGAGATGGTGTTGGCTGCTAGAACCAGCCCAACCTTAAAACAGAGTCCCCTGCTAATGTACACACACACCACACAGGAACTGTGTCCTGCCAATAGTCCAGATGTGAGGGGGAGGAAGTAAGGAAGGAGAGAGAGAGTGAAAGAGTGAGAGACACTACATGTCTGTGGATGTGTCCGTGTACAAGCTCTAAGTCTCTGTGTGAGTTCAGTGCAACACCCTTACTGGAGTGTGTAGGAGGACTCCTGGCTGTGTTATGATTGCCTTTTTTTCTGAATACATAAATATTCAGCATCTGTAGCCCCATGGAGAGATATTTTACACCAGGTCCAAAAACAATTCATTCTAAGTACAGGAAACAGTTTAAAAATAAGCTGACCCAGTTGCATTCATCACTGGCTTCATAACTGAAGTGAACAGCTCCATTTATAACACTAAATTACTCCACTGTTTTAGCTAAAGTCTAGACAACATGACTACGTTGGTTATGATCCTGTTGAGCAATACCTGTGATTTCTGTGATAAAGTGTGCCCTTTTGAGTTTCGTGCAGTGTAGCTTTGCAGCAGAACTGAAGGGCAGAGCGTTTTGCTGGTGTCTGTAGGGGATATTAATAGCTATCCAAAGGCTATAGTTTGAGGGAAGCCTTCAGAGCTGAGGGCTTGCCAGAGTTCTTGATTTACCAACCAAACGTGCAATTATGTGTGTGCCGCACAAATACCAATTTGGGTGTGTAAAACAACTAGTGGAGGTTTAAAGGGAATTTAGTTTCAGCAGAGGGTGATATATGCAGTTGGACTTTAGGGGTTTATTATTTGCTAAAACAGCTGGGAGGGTGGGCACCAACCTGAAAGGGACAACTAAAATGTCTGTTAGTCAGCGTGAGTCTGACTGTGGGACAGTGAGGTACTAATGACATGCTCCATCTCCCTCGCGACACCGTTATACACCCAGTATTTTTTGTCGCTGTTGAGTGCAAAACACTCTGAGCTCACAGCATTTCTAAATCCTTTTGTGAAATGCTGCTACACTTACTGTTTGTGTTGAAACCTCTAGACTCCTGTCATAAAGACACCAATAGTGGGAATCTGCTGTGCACTTGAAACCTCAAAGGTTTGTTGATCTTGTTGCGGAGCTGACTGGAAATCAAAACCCTTGTCTTACAGCTGTGGAGAGGTCAGGAATTTTGTTTTTCAAGTCAAAACCGGTGCCAACGTCCTTTCGCCCCTATGGCTCAGTGACAGTTTTTTTCCACGAAATACACCACACACGGGGAAAAAAAGCTGAACCTCAATAACCTAAACCACTTCCTTACGTTCGTCCCTACTCTCAACCACAGCGCCTGGGCCCCTCAGCAGAGCGAAGGGATATGAATAATCAGCCTGGGCTCTGTCAGACAGCAAACAAGCCTGCCAATACATAAGCAATACAGTTCTTTGACACAGGGCTCTCTCTGTCTGTCCGAGGGTATTTTGAGGTACAGTGGAATAGGATTAGGAGAACCGGAACAAAAAAACCCAAGACCGCCTGATGGTTACATCAATGGAAGTTTTGATCCTTTCTGTATATTCTAACTAAAGATCAGGGTGGCAAATACTGGACCTTTATGCGGTGCTTGTCAGTTTTGAAAGTCAATGTCAGTTTAAGATCTTGTGCTTATATTTTGTTTTAGATCATCCAGCTGATCACATCCCGAAATGCTATTGTGCAGAAGTGAAACAAGCATCTGGGTGTCATATGTGAGGCTTTCAAAGACATTTCTGAGCAATTAGCTCAGGGTCTCTTTGCATTTTAACGATTTTGGCAATTTAGTTTTCTCTAATAAATGCCACTGAAATGTCCTGTGGCCTGTTTACTATTGGAGCTTAAATGGAAATGTATCACTATGGTATAGGTCTAGTGAAATGCCTCCACCACAAGTGAACAAACAGCAGGGAACACACATGCAACCTGAGCTGTTTTCATCTTCACAGAGAGCGTGTTTCCCGGCAGAATGTGCCAACTTGTCACACTTGTTTGCAATCAAAGAATACAAGTGATGATACACAGGTTGCAAAAGGAATGAGGCAGACTAGGTACGTGCCACACGGTAATGAGGGGGGGAGAACTTGCCTGTGCTAGATGGGAATGCGTTATATTTTAACCTTAAGTGTATAATCATAGGGTTTGGTTAAATGCACCCTCACATTTAAATGTTTTCCTGTCTGCTGCTGATAAACACCTATGCTCATACATGAGTAACGGAGCCTCGTTCCTCTGGGTACGTCTCCATGCTGAAACATTGACTCAGCAGTGACTTTTGCAATGTCGAAACAGTAAGAGTGATGGTTTCCTTTATGTCGTGGCCACACCAAGGATGTAGAGGAAAACGATTCACTGGTTTCTCAAGCTGCTGACCAGATTGAATTTCAAAACAGGACCGTAAAATAAAACTGTAATACACAGGTCTTCTCTAGAACTGAGACTTAGAAAACCTTTAATGGTCGCCAAGAGGCGATTTGTGGTGCAGCAAAGATCACACAGACACATTCAAAACACTTCAGATGGTCAGAAACAACAACAGACTATATCATCAGCAGCAGCTATCATCAGTGTCATTGCAGTCCAGGCAGACATTTAAAGGGCATGTAGGCAATTATTGTCATAAAAATGAACAGTTAGCACGCTGAACATCCCCTGTGTATCCAGTTATTTCACACCCCCTCTACTCCTACAGATCATGCATTGGAATAAATGAGTTTTTTGCTTGGCTGGTTATGATCTTGAGGTATCTGTACCTCTGACCAGAAGGGAGTGGCTGGCACTGACAGTGGATGAGCTGTACTCTTGCAAACATCAGCCTTCTGAGTCAGCCTCAGTCAGAGGTGGTACAGGTCAGCCCGCTGTTCTCCCACGATAGTCCCACAGTTAGATCATTTTTTCTACAAACACTCTACCAACTGAGCCAATATGGCACCCCTTCTCATCAACTTTAAAAATGTCTTCCTCTTGTCCTGTGGTCCTGTCTCACTGGAACTATTGGCTACACTGCTACACTGTCCTCGATGACTACCAGCGGCGGACATACAGACATATAGACATGATCCACATGGGTATCTGGAACAGGCCATTTCTTCTTTTCTTGTAGCTCACAATCTGTATAAGATGCAATAACTAAAATACATGAGGAAAAACTGACACTTCATAAACAGGAAACGGAAATTGCTGACACCCTATTACATTTTCTGAGCATGTTCTATATTAGGATGATCATTTTACGACAGCGTTCCAACATGTGAGAATATTAACACATCACACATCATGTATTGCAACACATGGAACATACTGCATTTTTTCCAGGCAGCAGCTTCCAGATAAGCAGAACGCCTATCTTATGTGAGTAAGCACAACATTAAACTACTGCTTCTTAGGCAGGTTCAGTGTGGAGGGATAGAATACCTGTTTCTGATACCAAACTGAGCACCCCTCGTCTCACCCTCCCCTGTGGCCACTAAACACAAAAGTTCCTATCTAGAAGCCGTGGTCCTTGTTATTCTGGGTGTCTCTCTCGAAAACGTGTCAGCGCATCATGTTGGTGGAAGACGACCCACTCCTTCTGCAGATACAGACTCATTTTAAGTTAAAAAAGGATTCTTCGTTTCAGTTAAGGTGGGTTCACACTAGAGGGTGACACAGGAGTGGATTTTCACTCCTGTCCCATCCCACTCCTGCAGGAAAAAATCTTGTCCCATCCCAATCACGGGCCAGAGTGAAAAAAAATTCCTGTCCCATCCCGCTCCTGGTAAAATGACTCCCACTCCCATCCCGCTCTCATTCAGAATGACTCCCACTCCTGTACCGCTCCCATTTTTTTCTTCTTCAAGTCTTTAGCCAATACATTGAATTTGATTTGATCTTCTCCACATTCTTTTTAGATTACTTTGTGTTCTGCAGTGTTATTTCAAACGATATGGCAACAGGAACAGTTAATCTGTGGTAACATAGGGAGGCATTTTTTGCCTTAATCCAAACAAAAAACCTTCATTAAAGGGCACAAAACATAAATAATACATGGCCTGTGGTCCCTGTAGTTTTTCTATGGAGGACCACCTGCTAAGTTCCTGTTTCTAGCTCTTATGGAGGTCATTTAAAGTAAAAAAACAACAAACAAACAAGAAAACAATACATGGGTCACACCATGCCTACCTTAGTTGAATAAACCCAAACAGAACATATAATGTTGCATTTTACTATTTAATTGAGCAATTGTTTCCTTTAAGCAGTGACATTACTTTTATGTTTTGCTGGAACAAAAAATAAACACACAAAAAAACTGCACCAAGCAAGAGAACTGTCCTCAACGAACAAAAATGCATAAAGGCATTATCTTCAGTTCAAAATTTACATATGTACCTGAATTTTGGAAAAAGGAAAAAAATGCACAAGATTCAAATATTAAATAATAAACTACAAAATGGCAGCGCGCCTGTCCTATGTTTTTTTGTTGCTGTTGTCCTATTGGTTGGTTCCTGCTCCCGTTAACTTTTTTATCCTGTACCGTCCCAATCACATGATTAATAGTAAGATCGACTCCCATCCTGCGGGAATCCCTTGACCTGTGGGATTCCCGAACAAATTTCAGCCTCTAGTTCGTAGTGTGGTTTGTAAAGGTCTATGTCAGTATCTAAGAATATAACATAATCTGTGAAGGGAAACACATCTGCCTTCCTTGTCACGTCTCCCCTCTTCCCTTCCTGGACAGGTGTTTCGAACCAGTGTGTCATATGTGCATTTGAAAAGGGTTAAAAAGTCAATGAAAACACAACATAACATTTTCTACCCCCAAATCCAACACACTGGACCTTAAAGTTGTGTTTTGTTCTCTTGGCATTATGGATTCAAAAAACTAGCACAATTGCAATGGCACAATATTGTTCCGGCCACCCGCATACCCAAGTCTTACTCAACCTCCACTAGGACCAATAGCACTTTGTGGCTCCATTGAAGGCAGTAAACACGCCACATCCAGTATGATCCTGATATAAATCTGTCGTAAGAGAACATTGTTCATAGTGACAGAGTTGTATAAGAATGCACTGATGCCACCATGAGATCTGATTCACTAAGAACTGTGAGCTTAAATGTAGGGAGAAATTACTCAAAAAATGTGTGGAGATCACACACACACACACACACACACACACACACACACACACACACACACACATATGTAACCACAGAAAGAAATAAACACATGCAGTATGTGCTGACGGAAGGGGAATTCCAAATGTCAGTATTTGCAATTCAGATTGTTTCTTCATCCAAGCTAGTTTTTCTCAGTATTGTTTCTGTATACTGAACATTAAACCTGGTGTTCTGGGGAAATGTAACACATGTTTAATGTTTGAGGTGTACCAAGAGGACCTTGAGTGATAGGAGATAAGAGGGCTAAAATACCTGACACTAAGAGGGTGAGGACACATTCCGACAACCGCCTGACAGAAGTCATGAAGCTTTTCCTTCTTCTGGCTCTCTGTGGCAGGGCAGGTATAGTACAGAACTGATATTAACATGTCAGACTTTCATGTTAATATGATCCATGTCAGATTCAGATACCCTGATATGATCTTTTTCTCTTTTTTTGTCATTGCAGTAGCCCTGGAGGGAGATGATAAGATTGTTGGAGGGCACGAGTGTCCAAAGAATTCTGTGCCCTACCAAGTGTCTCTCTGGACCGGGTACAACTTCTGCGGTGGGACTCTTCTGTCTGAGGAGTGGGTGCTCTCTGCTGCACACTGCAAAACAAAGTAAGTGAGTATTGATAGTGTTCGATTACTAATAATCTTTAAGATATGGCCAGTATTTTAGTAAAGAAAATAAAATAAACGAGAAAAAAAGTTTTGCCATTGTTAAAGATATCATTAATATTATAAATGAGATATTATTAAGCAGAAACTACAACCACACACCTTCTGAATTCAAGTTGCTCTCAATTACCATGGTAAGACATGCTGAATTGCTTTATTAAAGATGTTACTGATAACATTTATCAACTAAATGTGTGATTCCGCCTCCCCCTACCGTAGCATTCACATATAAACCTGGTAAACATTTCTCAAACTATTAATTCACAATCAGAATAATGTTTTTAATGAAAAGTGATTTTTGTTCTGCACCTTTCTACAAGCTCTGTGGATTTTTCAAAAATGTTTAATGCTGTCCCTGTCACCTTTAATTCAATGTAAAACATTAAAACTCCACAGAGACAAAATAAAACTCACCCAAACCGTCTAAGTCTGTCTTTGCACTGTTCCATTTCAACACAAATACTCCCCTCCCTGCTAATGAGGCTACTAGCTGCATGGCTAACTGAGCTAACCAGCTAATGGCAGCTAGTAGTTACAGCTAAAGAGAGCTGCAACAAAGAGTATGGTTTGCAGCAGTTAGCGGTTACTATGGTTATAGGCGCCCTATGTTTTTGAAACTATATATTTACACATAGTATTGTTAAGCTAGTTTCGGGGTTGGAAGCAGCAAGAGTGCGAAGTAACCTTAAATACGTGTTTAATTCTTCCAGGTCAGATGTTGAAGTTCGACTGGGAGAGCATGACCTCTGGGAATCCGACGGGACTGAGCAGCACATCATGTCTGCCAAGTTTATCCGCCACCCTGATTATGACTCCCGCACTCAGGACAGTGATATCATGCTGATCAAACTGAGTCAACCTGCCACTCTGAACAGCTTCGTACGCCTCGCTACTCTTCCATCAAAGTGTGCCAGCGACGGGACAATGTGTCAGACCTCTGGATGGGGGAGTCTTCGGCCCAGCGATGAGGGCTGTGAGTTACACGCTGTCAAGTACTTGATAACAAGAGAAACCCGTGATTGGGATGGGACAAGATCTTTTTCTGTGGTGGATTCGGGATGTTTGAGGGGCAGCGGTGGAAAATATAAAAGGGGCACCAGCGTGTAGAAGGAGCACTGGAAGGGACCCTAGAGGTTACTTTATCATGTTTTATCTGCCATAGGGGCATCCAAAAGGGCATTTTCAAAGCTTAAAAAAAGAAAGCGACACCTTAAAAAAGGATGTAAACAGAAGGATTGTGAATTTCTTGTTAGAAATTTACTGCATACTCTT
The DNA here is from genome assembly GCF_900880675.1 of Sparus aurata. Classification (NCBI taxonomy): domain Eukaryota; kingdom Metazoa; phylum Chordata; class Actinopteri; order Spariformes; family Sparidae; genus Sparus; species Sparus aurata. The sequence goes on from NC_044203.1 coordinate 18,747,240, forward strand.
TTTCTATCTTTTCCAGCGAGGTACCCTCATCAGTTGCAGTGCCTGGACGTCCCTCTCCTGAGTGATGACACATGCTTTAATGCGTATCCTTTCCAAATCACTGAAAACATGATCTGTGCTGGCTATCTGGAGGGAGGGAAGGACTCCTGTCAGGTAATACAGAGATCAGGACTTATGTTTCTGCCTCTTGATATATATAGGATGCACCAATAAAGACAACCCTTCCTTTTTTCTCTTCAGGGTGACTCCGGGGGTCCGATGATGTGCGACGGGGAAGTCCAGGGAGTCGTGTCTTGGGGGCACGGCTGCGCTCAAAGAAACAAGCCTGGGGTGTACACGAAAGTTTGCAATTACATCTCCTGGATCAAGAACACCATGGCTTCTGGCTGAACAGCAAAAATATAAAAGTCAACCATATGATGTGCTGTGTGCAGTGTGGTTTGTACAGGTCTATGTCAGCATGCATCTAAGAATGTAACATCCTCTGTGAAGGGAAACGCGTATGCCTTTCTCCTCACGTCTCCCCTCACACCAACACAGTAGCACAGCTCTCACCCAGACTTTACATTACAGTAAACTGATGTACAGGTGTTTCGAACCAGTGTGTCATTAGTATGTGCGTTTGAAAAGCTACTTGTCCTCACTACCATAATTCATAGCTTTTTGGTAAGCGTGACTGTAAATCAAAAACTGAAAGTGTCAAAGAGCGTGTGACAGACGTAGATGCCTCCCATGCAGTAACAGATTCGGCCGTACCCGAGCTCTGACACACAACGACTTTGCAATGAAAGGGCAGACATGTTTCTGACTCGAGGATGCCTCAGTAGAGTGCAGTGCAGTTGAGGAACAAACCTGACATTTACAGTCAGCCGACAGTAAATCACCAGACGCAAAAAATGCTGCTACACTGTTCTCTGTGGGTACAAACTATAAAACATGTTGCACACTCTGGCCACACTCCATAATCTCTGATTGTGGAGCACCGCCTCATACAAATGCAGCACTTAAACGGTTGAGCATCTCGTTCTTAGCTGCAAAATAGCATTGAAACTATATGAGATTACGATTTGACTTTAATGCTGCTGGGGTTTTGAATGGAAATATAATTATAGGTGGATGTTATTAAGCACCTGTAGGAGTTAGTGACTCCCTGCCAGTGAAACCGCTCTGTAACCTCTGTTGTGGACGGGCACAAACTTGCAATCAAGCAGCATCAGGTGCACATATGAGAGTTCTGCATCACGAAATCCCCAAATGATTTAAGTGGATTTTGGTTTCTTGGGTGTGGCACTGAGCAGAGCAGTGAGTCACTAGGCATTTACTTGACCACCGAATAAAGACCTAACAAGATTTCTAAGACTCATACGCTGTGTACAATAAATAGCTCTCATCTCTGTGAAGCAAGCTGGGTGCTACACTTTTTTTAAAACATGGTTTTGGATCGGATGTTGATTCTGGCAACACAGATGTCCGTGTTTTTGAAACCTACAGAATTCCACAAACCATATTTACCAGCTACTTAGAAGTTACGGCAGCTTGGTAAAAGATTCCCTCTGCATGTGAAGTATCCTTTACAGTACACGCTCTTGATGTGGCCGCTGGAAAACGCAGTTTATGCTTCGGCAATGATTAGCCAAGTACGTGTCAAAGAAGAAACAAAACCAGTAACTTGACATTGACCCCTCATAAAAATTAACTATAGAAAGGGCTCAAAGGTAAAGGATACATGCCAACTGATTGAATAATCATTCAGTGATAACGTTTTTGAAAAGTTTCAATCAAACACCCCGCACAGGCATGCACAGAATATTTGATGGATTAAGAGAACATTTTAGAGATGATTCATTAAAAGTGACTAAACATCATCTTTGACATTTAATTAATTTTTCATGTATAGAGATGCATTTGAATTACTGCACAGTAAAGGATAAAGTTAATCCAAAATGAAAATTCAGTCATTATCGACTCACTCTCGTGTTGATGGAAAGTCAGGAGGACTGGAGCTTCACAGCAAAACAGAGTTGCAGCATTCTCCTAAACACATAACTTAGACGGGGGGAAAATACGAAATAAAATGGCTCATTAGAGCTTGTCCGGTGTAATCCAAGTCTCTGGAAAACCCAAGATCCCACATTGATTTGAAGAGGTTATTTACACCCCCTAAGTGTGGTATGTGACGGGATGTGTGCTAACGCTTTTAGCTTAGCAGCTGCAGTGAAGATTTTGCCCAGAACAAGGCTGTTAATATTGTCTTTTCAAATCAATTTGGGATTTCTCTGCTTCTGTTGACTTGAATTACAGAGGATGAGCTCTATGGAGCCATTTTACTTGAGTTTTTCAGGAGAACAGTGCAACCATGTTTTGCTGTGAAGCTCAAGAAATGTCAGGTGGACTACGAGACTTGAGTGAACATGAGTTTGTACAAGCTGTGCAGTTCATTTGAAGAGAAAAAGGAGAGAAAAGTGTACTATGGTGGTCAAACCAAGCAGAGATAAATGTGAGCAAGTGCTTCAGCATCTGCCGCGTAAAAAGAGTGGGGCGAACCTTGGCTATGCGAACCGACATTTAAAACGTGTGGCTGCATCTGCAAAACAAGATCATCTCCAGCCCATTGTTGTAAATCACACTAATAAAAACATACAGCTCTCATGGAGAATCGCCACATATAATAACACATCCAGTAAGTTGCGCCTGTTCCGTGTCCCTACACATGTCGATTGGCACAGCCTCCGTACGTGACATCAGCTGCCTGGTGGCTTCTATTTGGGTCGTACATGGAGCGTGTTGACGGCCCAGGCCAGCTCCTGCGGCTAAGGGTGGGGACCCTCAGGAGCGGTCAACAGATTTTTCCCTGTAAAGAAACTCTCCAGGGATGTAATCATGGTTAAGTTAGAACAGTGGCAGCGGCTCAGTTGAAGCAGAAGGGGCGGCTACGGTCCTCTGAAGTCAGAAATTAGTTGTGCAAGGAAAAAAAAGACAAGACTTCCTTTTACTGTGTGACTCCAGCTTTGACTCCCCTCCTATTTCACTTCACAGCTGAAGAGACCTGTTTCCACCCTCCTGCCTGCTTTAGTCTTGCTTTGGCTTTATTGACACCTGCAGTTCAGATAGGCAGCAGCAGAGGGCACCATCCAACGTGTGTACAAGCCTGACTGCAGCCTCTGGTCTTGTCTCTACAAGGTTATAATTGAATACCTCCACATTCTGTTCAATGGACCCACAGCTTCTGATAAAACAGGACAACTTCACTGACTTACCACACTGCAGTTTATACAATGTTTCTGCACAGATAGCTGTACATGTCTGATAAGTACAATATAAAAAAACAATAGTGATGATAGGTAAAAGTACAAATCAAATTACTATAGAATAAAATAAAATTGTGTCATCAAAATATGGTTCTGTGCGTGTTATTGTGGAAATAGGTTTATTTTGGTTTTAAGAGGGCAACATGGAGCAAAGTAGAGAAAGGATAAAACAAGAAGTTTTCCTAGAGGGTCCCAACAGAAGTGAGGAATGGTAGAAATGTAGGCTAAACAAGGAGACGGGAACCATGGCCGCAACAATGTTCTCTGGAAGCTTTAGGAGCTTCTCTTTCAGTCTTGTGGGGTGTCACAGGCTTTTCAGGATCTCTATGGCAAAGGAGAAAACAAAGCAGCCGTGCGCAGCCCGCGCACTGAAGACCACCGCCTTGCTCCTGACGCACGGCTGAGTCAGCGGGGACGCGCGTAATTCCCAAGACATAAAAAGCGCGCACATGGCTCCATCCCGGCCTCAACCTGCAATCCTATAAAGGAGTGAAACTTAGCGCCGAGTCTCCAGACACGAGTAAACACCGAGTGGATGTCTCGCAGATTTGAAGCAGGGGGAACTTGACATCAGGTATGATTCAAATGAATAATTCCGTTGTGTGTTCAGTGGCTGTAATTAACTTCTGCTTTGCTAATTATTTATAAAACTTTGCTAGTTTTAAATAAATACAAACAAACAAAACAAAACAAAAAAACAAACAAACCACAGGCTGCCGTTTAAATAAAAACTAAATGATTTCTGTAGAATCATTAGAGACGATTGGAATTTAAAAAATGCTTCAATGAAAACAGATCACATTTCTGATAGCGGTAAGATGGCTGGTGCTTCTAGATAGATAGATAGATAGAATTACTTTAATGATCCTACATGTTACGTTTAGGCTTTGGGTAGTTATCCTTAACTGTATTACTTTGTGCATTATTGCCTCTCATATCTGGTCAGTATTTTTTTATGACAAGGTATTGGGCTTGTTTCCACGTGTGATGGCGGATTATGTAATCTTGTAGCTAACCTGCAGTATTTTACATTTACACCGTGAGTAAAGGTTTTTCTTTCTTTTTTTAGGTTTAGAGGTTTTTTAAATGTTCTTAAATATATTAAATATTATATTAATAGGATAAAATTGAATATACATTTTTAAAAAGTAGAAATTGAATTATAAATTGTGTCTTTTGGACTCAAATTTACTTAAGTACTTTGAGGTACCTGTACTTTACTTTAGTGTCTCCATTTTCTTTATACTTCCCCTTCACTACATTTTTGGGGCAAATTTTAATCTACTTTCAATCCTGTACGTTTAATTAATAACTTTAGCTACAAGTTACTTTGCAGATTACTTCCTGCATCAGAGCCAAAGTACTGCATTTTTAAATTTGTACAAAAAAGATTCTTGGAAGATAAATGGAAAAATGCAGAATATAGGAGCTGAAAATCTGCTAGGCGAGTGATCATTTACATGTTAAATATATATTTAACATATTAATATACGTATAATTCACTTTTACTTGTACTTTTGATATTTAAGTACATTTAATGTCAGATACTTTACTCAAATATTATTCATATAGGTGACTTTCACCTTTTACCACTTAACACGCTTTTATTAGTCTTACTCATTTATGACTTTTGGGTCCTTTATACAACACTGCTGTAGCCTGTACAACATGTATTTGTACACAGAAGGCTCACTTGTTCCTGTACAGAGCTGGTACACAGGATTTTAATTGAAAACATTGGAGCTGGAAGCTTTTTGTATGGCGGGTAGCCGTACTATTTTCCAGCTTGTTAACATGTCTTACAACAGTCCATATAAAACAACTAATTTACGCCCTTTTTTTCCAAACTACTGTGAGTGTCTGTGTACTAATTCCAGTAGGAATCCATCCTTTACCACCCATACTAACATGTTTCCTCTCTGTCTGTTAGGTAAAGAAACACGATGGAGCTGAAACCTATCTTGAAGAAGCTGGGCTCGACACTCCGAGCCATCTTCACCTTCCTCTTTGCTCTGCTGGTCTTGGGCGTGATGGTGTGGGCCTACGTGGAGGGTTTCCAACTGGTCACCTCTGCGTATGGAATCATCTCCTTTGGCTTTTATGGACTCCTCCTCTCGTTGCACGTGTTGATCCAGAGCGTCTTCGCCTTCATTGAGCACCGGCGAATGAAAGCCCGCACAGATTCGTGCTCCTACACCAAAACCATTGGCTTCACTATATCTGCCTTCCAGGAGGACCCCGACTATCTCCGAGAGTGTCTCAACTCCATTAGGGCCCTCAAGTATCCGCCTGAGCTGCTGCGCATCATCATGGTCATAGACGGGAACAAAGACGATGACCGATACATGATGGAGATGTTCAAGGAGGTTTTTGCTGACCAGGACCCTTGCTGTTTTGTGTGGAGCAACAACTACCATTCATGGGACCCCACCAAGGCCCAGCAGGATGCTGAGACGGGGATAGAGATGGGCCCCGGAGGAGATGCTGATTATATTATAGGAGAGGATCCAGAGAGGAAAGAGGTAGAGCACCTGATCCAGAACAACAAGTGTGTGTGCATCATGCAGCAGTGGGGCGGCAAGCGGGAAGTGATGTACACAGCGTTTAAAGCTCTCGGGGATACTGTCGACTACATACAGGTATCTATTTTTGTCATTGAAGATTTTGTATGAGATTTTTTTTTTGTGACAGCAAAATGACAGTGTTGCACATTTTTTATGACACGACTCGCTTTCTCCTTCCCCAGGTGTGTGACTCAGACACCAAGCTGGACTCTCTGGCCACCGTGGAGCTGGTCAAAGTGTTGGAGAGCGACCACAAGTACGGCGCTGTGGGAGGAGATGTGATGATCCTCAACCTGAAAGAGTCTTACATCAGCTTCATGAGCAGTCTGAGGTACTGGATGGCTTTCAACATCGAGAGGGCCTGCCAGTCCTTCTTCAACTGTGTGTCCTGCATCAGTGGACCTCTGGGTAAGGAAATTAAGTTTTTCATTTGGGACAAAGTAATGAGGATACAGTCAAGCATTGTAGTTAATTGTTGCAATAAGCAATTACTGAGAACGGTAGTTCCTTGTTGAGGTCATTAAATGCAGACACTTGGATGTTACAACCTCCAGATAAGACTCAACAATCAACAACCTTTGACATTGCACCTTGTCACTAATATCTCTTTTGTGTCTGTGGTTTCCTGAATTGCTCCGTGAAGGACTGTACAGAAATGATCTTCTCCAGCAGTTTCTCGAGTCCTGGTACAACCAGATGTTTTTGGGATCTCACTGCACATTTGGCGACGACAGACATCTTACCAACCGAATGCTGAGCATGGGCTATGCTACAAAGTAAGAAGCAGAACAAAATTGTGCACAGATATGACAAAAGACAATTACCTGGATGTCGTAATCCATGCCGATTGTTTCATGGATCTTATTTTTCGCGGTTTTCTCCAGATACACAGCCCGCTCCAAATGCTACACAGAGACACCCGGTCAGTTTCTGCGCTGGCTGAACCAGCAGACTCGCTGGACAAAGTCTTACTTCCGCGAGTGGCTCTACAACGCGATGTGGTGGCACAAGCACCACCTCTGGATGACCTACGAGTCCATCGTCTCAGGTATCTTCCCCTTCTTCGTCACCGCCACCATCATCCAGCTGTTTTGGACAGGCTCGTTGTGGGACCTCCTCTGGATCCTGTGCTGCATCCAGCTGATCGGGCTGGTGAAAGCAGCCTACGCCTGCATCCTGCGCAGAGACATGGTGATGGTGTTCATGTCCCTGTACTCGGCTCTGTACATGACCAGCCTGCTGCCTGCAAAGTACTTTGCCATACTCACCATGAACAAAAGCAGCTGGGGAACATCAGGCAGACGTAAGATTGTGGGGAACTACATGCCCCTCCTCCCTCTGTCAGTGTGGGCAGCCATTTTGTTAGGAGGGTTAGGCTACACAATCTACAAGGAGAGTCAAATGGACTGGACAACCCAAGCCAAGATTATGGAGACAGAGTTTCTTGTTTTTGGCTGTGTGGCCTACATATTATACTGGCTGTTTATGATGATCCTCTACTGGGCCTGGTTCCGCAAGATATGTAGGAGACGTGCACATAGTTACAAGCTGAGCGTATAGAACTAGTGAAGGAGGATAATTTATCAAAATTGAACCAACTACATTATTTATTATGTAGTCTATTTCATTTATTTATTTCGTTCTCACTTTAAAAAACCAAAGGACATGAGCTATTCATGCAGCTACTTGACCTACGGCCAGAATAAATGTTAACCAACATAACTTATTCTCAACAGGGCTGGCTAAACTGTAAACAACTAAATTACATATTTGTAGTATAAATGAGTGGGGAAATGTACATATTACCAGAGAATTTGGAAAAAGTAATAATATCACTAATATATATGAGGACAAATGTTTGATTCATATGGAGATGTTGCTACACATTTATATGAAACTGTACTGAGGGCCTGTGGGCCCACACACTTCTCAGGTGTCACACAATGGTGGCAGGGATGGCCTTCCATCAGATATTTATTTATGATACCTAAAGATGGGAAAAGTGCTATTTAGATTATGTATTTAAGGGTGTGGGCAATGGATCTTGGGTTATGTGTACATAGATTTGTGTGTGTACAACACAACGTTGTACAGTTTCTGATGCTCTACCATTTTAAGTGACCATTGCTTTACCACTGTGGTTGTTACTGCACTGGATCCTGGACTGTAGCATGACAGACCTACTTGAAAATACCGAAAAGGGTAGTTTGAGTATTGTACAGTTGAAAGGTTATACAAGCAGAAAAAAGTAAACTGTACCTCTGTGAGAAAACTGGAAACTAAACATTGATAATAACGCTGTGGCTGAGGAACAAGACATGTAGTCACTCACTGACACCATGGGGACTGATGTTTCTTTGTTGCTGTATACCTACTCTGTTGATGGGTGTATTGTGTATGATGCACTTTGTTGAATTTGTTATTACATAGGAAAATGGACAAAAAAAATTGCACATTTCAATATTTTTTTCTGAACAAAACACTTGTTGTAATAACTGTATATTGTCTGAAAATGTGAAAAAAACTGAAGGTTTTGAATGTCGTGTACAAACATTTAAAAATAAAATATTTTTTTCTAACATTTGAATCAAAATCACGTCATTTACAGAGAACTTTGACTTGATGAATCAAGGCTATCATAAAACAAGTCAGTTATATAATACAGTATACATGCAACACACCCAATTACAATACAAAGTACAATGTGACCTCTCACTAGGCTTCATGCAACACAGCAGCATCTTAAACATCAACCCTTCTACTATGTTAGCATAAGCATAGCTGCACACTGATTTCTTGTGATATGAAAATAAGCTCTAAACACAGAGACAGACCTAATATTATCATATACCTGTAGCATTAAAGTATGTGGTCCACTTACGAACTTCCAAGAATATGAAATGTGTGAGCTAGATGAAGTAGAGAGTGAGTCTCATTTCCTTTTATACTGTACAAAGTATGACGATTTGAGAGAGGTATTATTTCATGAAATCTATGGACAAAACCATGAAATATTTTGGTGCTCTGATGAGCAGAAGTTGGAGTGGTTGTTTAATTTCAATGTTTTTAAAACTGCTAGCTTTATTTCTCAAGCCTGAAAAAGACGACAGGTACATTTGTTTAATTAATTTTTGATGTGCTGATGTTATTGTGCTGATCCAGTTGTGCTCTGGATCTGGTTTGGTTCTTTCTTTTGTGTTTTTGGTGTCCTATAAGCCCATACGGGCTGGGCATATATGTATGCATGACACAATAATAAAAGTAATTCATTCATTCATTCTAAAATGGCTAAAACAGGAAGCCCCACTCAGAGTTCACAGATGCACAATCGATAATGCCTGCAGGACAGAACTTTGCCTATACCCTCTATGAATAAAGATTCAAATGCTTGTCATCACATGTTATGAACATCTTTTATATAGTGACCCTGAAGCTCTGCCCACACCAACTAAAGCTTTAGGACACACACTTAATGGTCATATTGATAAAACATTTTTTATAAATAACATCTACAGTCCTTGTGGAAAGTTCTCCTGTTCCTTAAAAACATTATTTTGATTGTGAGTTAATCATTTTAAAAACGTTCGTTGGGTCTTAAATGATTGCTTTGTTTATGTCTGTGTAAGAATTTTGACAGGTGGTTCCAGCTTCTAACAGGGATTGAGCACTGATAATATAAAGCTGCTGCTATGATGTGGTAGAAGTGTTTTGTCAGTGATCAAGAGTCTTGGTGGATGCCAGTTTATGGAAAAATACAACATATACATGGCTGATTTCTATAGTATGCAGAATACTGTACTGCCCTCACTTTGGCATTAAGTAGCTGGTGTTACGTTGGTGTTAGCGTAAATAGCGCTAGAGTTAACTAGTGAGTGTTAGCAATGTTAGTGTGAGCAACAAACTTGCAACCACTTTGCAGCGTAGCCAGGTTAATCAACAGTGGTGTTGCGCCGTGAACACAAGAGACACACTCAGATTTTCCTCTGACATCATATTCAGGGTGGGAAGCTCAAATGACGTACTGTGTTCAAGGGTTCAAGTCATATAAATGTTGGTAGTCTGACAAATTGTTATCATTTCACTGCTTCCTGATTGATTAGCAATTGTAAAGGCACTGGAAAGTCTAATCTTGAGGGACACTGGACCATATCTCAAGAATAAAAAAAAACAAGTTTGATTTGTTCCATTAGACAATTGCATAGGTGTTGTGCTGCTGGAGCGCACCATAGTGCTGCTCCACCACTTTTTTTCTCCAGAGTGAGAAAATAAAATATGTAAAACATGTCTTAGGTGTGCTCCGCCACAAATATCACTACGCCCCGTGACAACTTCTAACAACCACATTGACAATAAAGGCTTTCTATTCTATGCTACTATGTTACTGTTTGATATGATACAATTTGGAAAGGCATAAATTACTTCTGAAATATCAACACACATCTTTGAGACATTTGTCTAAACCTGGAAATGAAACACACAGGATATAATCAAATCATAATGTTAGCAAGAAAGCTGTTGAAGGCTAATGTTAAAGAGTTCTTAAATATGATGTTTTACATTGAAATATAGCCAAATGTGCCTCCAGATTTTCACTTTCCATAATCATTTCAGTTGGTGACCAATTAGGAAGCTGTAAAATGGCAACAATTTGTTAGATAACCTAAATGTATACCACTTGCAACCAGGAGCACAGGAGCATATCATGATCGTAGCATTCAAGTTTCCTGCACTGACAGTGATGTTGGAAGAAAATGGCTGTGGTTTGAACAAGGTCCATGGAAGGGAAGGGGACGAAATGCCACATTTAGTGGCCGCATTTAATCAATAACACATTTAACAATACGGCCCAACCAAGTAATTCCATCAAGTCCAAGACAGATTTCCCTATAAAGTATGTAATACCTACAATAGTAGTAAAGTATATCATATCGTATCGTATCGTATAATCTCATACAGTTTTATCAAGTAATGGAAGGTATAAGACCTGACAACCATGACTAATATAAAACTAAGGACAATGGTTACCATGTACAGACAGTGTGTCCACTACAGAGCTGACACGTTGTCATCAGAAGTTGTGACAGAATCTCCCTTGTTAGTTTATTATGAGAATTAATAGACATTTTCTCTGAAGAGATAAATAACAGATATCCTTGGTTTCTCCTTCTCCTGATCCTCAGAAAGTGTCTTCTCTATGTCGGCGAAAAATCAGTAGCTGCAAAATACACTGACTTGTTGAAAAAATCTCCACCGAAATGTTTTTAATCGTTTAAGAGTGTGCATCTTTTAAAACATCTTTCTTATGTTGTGATCATCTGTTTAGTTTTTCTTCGTCATTTAGCTTTGGCAATGACATAACTTGAACATTCCCGTCAATAAAGCGCATTGAAATTTGAATGTCCATGTTGTACAGAATCTGTCATAACCTTGACAAGACTGATAAGAAACATGTTAAAATGCCTGAAGTCAGGGGACAGGCTATAGTGACAAGGATTGGCCACCACACAGAGTCACAGGGGTGCAAAGTACATTCAAGCTGGTAAAGCTGAGCACAGATCTGTCGGATCTGAGAATTCATGATAACCCTGTTACTGCCCCTGATATGGAAATGTTGTTGGCAACAGGGTCACTGATGTAATCAAAACATAGTAATATGGCAGAAGTGAAAATCAGTGATTAAGATTATCTCAGCCACATTTCCTTATTGAAGGTCTGTGACTGTGATGCTCATACAAGAAGAGGTTACATTTGGGTTAACCTGTCATTTAATGTGGATTTTTAAAATAATATACAGGTTACACTGCAGTGTAGTTCAACGTGCTCATCAGTGCCACACTGACTGCATAACGAGCATCTATGAACAAGTCACAGTTATATGAGCAGGGCGCGACTGTAGCTTTTTAATCGCCTCTGAGTAAATGACAGGACATTTTGAGGAACTCTGATCTTTGTTTTACATGGAAACATTTTTACATAAGGTGTAGGGTGGAGAAACTGTTGCTCAAAGCTTTTTTAAAAAGCAATTAAAGTGCTTAAGGAGTGACACCCTGTTTATAATACTAACAAACGATTGTGGAGCTGTCAATCAGTTGCGAGAGAAGGAGCAGCTCTGCCGCAATCCCACTGACAATCATTAGGAGGAAGCGAGGCTGAATATAATGTAAAGGCAAACATTTATGTTCAGTGGAAGAACAACGTCATAAATAAGGTGTTCCTGGTTGCACAAACTTCAACGTGGCTCTTGACAACACAGATCAATCAGATAAAGAGAATTTTTTCAAATGTCAAGTGCGCCTTTGACAATCATCTTTATATTTCTGGGCTGAGGATAATGGATCTGTGCATTCTGATGAAAGGCGTGAACGAGGTGTTGTTTGCTAACACTCACAATTATATGGAATTTCAACTCAAAATAAGGGATTACATAAACACTGAAAGGAAATGTACCTGAATGATCCCTGATATAATATTGCACAGCGATAAAGTCCAGTCTCACTCTCAGAAGGAGGTTGAACTTGTGTTTTTCACGACTCTTTAGTACACAAAAATGCTGCTTTAGTAAAGAAGTGCCGACTTACAGCTAATTGATTGATTTAAAAAAGGGAAAGAAAGTGAAATAATATTCAGTTGAGAAAGATAAAAAAGTTAATTTAAATAAAAATGAAGTGAATAAAGAAAAGAAGGAAATGAGAATGAACGTAGAGTAACATCAGCATGAATATTAATAGACAAAGATTACACAAAGGCTTAACAGTTGGTTCTTCAGCTGTTTTTTAATGATGGTCCACATATCTTAAATCTTGAGGCAACCTTTGCTCTGGCAACGTTGCACCTCTAGAAATTCTGCTAACCAGGTTTAGATTGGACGATATGAACCAAATGTCGAATTGCACATCACCACAGTTGGGCAGTCGGGCAACCAAGGTTAGTGTATTTCTGTAGGTTAGCCAGTGTGTTAGCATCGCCCTGTTTCCCTCTGCAAAAAGCCTATGGGATTTTGGATTATTGCTGAAAGTAAGATCTGTGGCAAATACAAGTTTGTGATACTTGAACATCTTATTCATTAAGATAATCTTCACAGATGAACGCTATTTTTATGATTTTTGAAGCATGAATGAAACCGTCAGAAGTAAAAAGCTAACCTAACAAGGCAATAAATGAACCAGCCTACACTTGCATGACTTCAACATCAATCAACACTAAGCGTAATTACTACACTACACTGTTTACTATCCTGATCAATCTACAAGTTGTAAACTTAGAATCAAAATAGGTTGCAACTAGAATTCTCTTTCTAAAGACAGACTTGTGAGCAGATGAGTCCCCCGTGTTCGGCATGATGACATTTAATATCCTGACAACTTCTGAATTCTCTTTTAGCTGTTAGCAAACACCATTTCAAAGACAGGTAAATGCTTTATATGTTCAAACATGGAGTATTAACTGACATATATTATGTCGTAGAACAAAAATATGTTACATTTCTTAAACCTGTAGTAAATGCATACCTTGTTTCAGGTTTATTCCCCCCCCCCCCCCGCCAAAAAAAAGAAAGGGATTATCACAGGCTTGAGATATTAATGTTTTGTTTCTATGGCATAAAGTACTTCACTAAATCCTACATCATTATTTCCTGGAAAAGAGAACATAGCTCTCACAAAACTAACACTGAATAAATCAATGTTAAAAAAAAGAGACAGAAGTTGTCACAGACATTAAACATCATAATGCCGAACAGAGCAACTGTTAGTTTTTAGCTTTTCATTTACACAAATCGTGGTGTTTGTCTATGAAGATCATCTTGCTGAACAAAACATGCATGTATCATAAACTTGTGTTTGCCACAGAACTTATTTTAGGCAGTAATCCAAAACCCAATGGAAACATCCCACAAGCTTTTTGTTAAGGAACCAGGGCGATGCTAACTTCGGGTACAAAAATACGTCATCCCCACAGCTCTCTATTTGTGTGAAATTCAAGGTAATATGTTTTCTGAGGTCACACTGACCTTGACCTTTAACTACCAAAGTCTAGTTAGTTCATCCTTAAGTCCAAATGGACCTCTCTGACTAATCTGAAGTAATTCCCTCAAGGTGAAATTTCGCGTTTGAAAGAGACGAACGACCGGAGGAATAAAGATCTGAATATTTCTTCCACCAATGCAAGTCATTCTCCTGCATCAGTCCTGTATCTCCTCATTAAAGTTAACTGAGGCTCTAAGAAGAGCTGTGTCTTTTCACATGGAAGTCAGACTAAAGCTTTAGGCCGTCTTATCTGCTCATCCTTTGAAATGTGATAAACTCTAACCTCCACTTCCACTCAGCTGCGGTTGCCCAATAAGAGTAGACGTTGACTAGATGACCACAAGACCAAGGGCATCATCAGGAAACACCTCCCACACATCGTAGCAGAGAATATCTGCCTGAATCTCTTGCCAGATAGTCAGTGAGTCAAGGCTTCTGACGATGCTTAAAACAACTGTGATTTGGCAGACGAGGGTATTTTCTCACATGAGTAAAAGTGTCTGATTTCCTCAAGAGCTTCTTCGACGTTACTCATCAGATTTTATGGTAATACCCCGTCTTTGGCCTCCAAGACAACATACCATGGATACTCTATCACAGCTGTAATCAGTGGATCTCGAAGCTCTGATGTGATTTACGACAAAAAACATTTTCTGTTCAGTAAGGGAGCCGTAATGAGTCAGAGAAAAGAGAGAGCTGGACCAAAAAAAAACTTGAGAGCGAATCAAGAGTCTGTGGAATCCAAACATCACCTCCCCTCTGGTCTGTTTTCAATTAGCCAGTCCTCCCCCACCCTGTCTGGCCCTCCCTCACTGACATCAGGAAGGAGGAACAGTTTCAGCTGGTGCACATGTTGGGGTGCACGTTTGATGTGTTACAAATGGGAAGTACCAACCACAAAGTGTTGTGTCACCCTCAGAACTCAATTCTTTGTCGGTGTCACCCCCTCTGAGCAGTGCGTCATCTCAGACAGAAAATTCATTTACGTAAAACTGCGGAACACGGGATAGGACCACGCTGTTTATGATTAAGTTTATGGCTTAAGGCGTCATGATTAATACCAGATGATAGGTACAAAATTGTCAACAATGTGGTAGATGAGAGGAAATGAGCACTGTCATGGTTGTGACAATGCTTTTAATATATCATTATGATAATTACACGTTTTTACTCTACAACAAAACAACATGCTACAAGCTTGTTTTCATTTTTTTTGTTGTTGAGTGGCTTGTCGTTGCTCTCCCCAATTCAATATTTTCCACTTTAGATTTATGGTCTACAATTTATCAGTTTCCTTTTACTCCTTTCTGCAAAAAGAGAGAGAAAAAATAATCAGAATGTGGCAGAGATGGGACAGTGAACAAATATACAGAACACTTCAGTTAGATCAGTAAGTTATTTCTGGCACACAGTATTTGGACAAATGAGGTTGAGGGTGTTCCCCCGGTCGGCAGAGATGGCTTTCATCTGATGACCTCAGGGTCAGTGGCGGCGTGCACACTCATATTGGTGGAGCAGCCGTCATTTACTGGAACTTGCGCTTCAACACAGAGTTTGAAGCTGCATACCAGGGGACACCAATCAGAGGCCACAACTTTGCCCAAAGTTTGTCTGAAACAATCAGTGACAAAAATGTCACATTGTTTTTGGGCTATAATTCCCTCTTTGGTTTGTCAGAGTCATTTTTTTATACTGCAATGTCACGACAATGTCAAAATTGTTTCCGGTGCCTCAATATTCAATGAGATATAGATGAGGGAAGACAGTTTCAAGTTTGCCCCCTTTGGGATGAAACATTATCACTAGGAATGAACGGATTCATTGTCTACACATTAGTATGGGCTGATATTTGTCTTTCACCAACAGCCGTGACTCATGTTCATCCTGTGACACTAATATTGCGCACATTGGTGAGCATGTGACATCCTTGCCATCAGTTTTTAAGGCCTTGTTAGCAATGAAATTCTTATTATTGAGTAGTAGTAGGTAGTTATAAAGCTGCCTGAAGGTTGCATTCATCCTAATGATTCGAATCTTGAATGATTTCCTGTGCTTAACATTTTTTTGGATTAATACTAATAATATTATCATTATTTTTTGTAATATTATTTTATGCTTAAAAGCAACCACACATCAGGAGCAAATTGGGGTTCAGTAACTTGCTCAAGGACACTACAACATGCAGCTCAGCTCAGTCCAGAGCTGGGATTTGAACCAGCGACCTTCCGATTACTAGCCGACCTGCTCTACCCGCTGAGCTACAGCTGCCCATATCAACAGATATATCATAGATTCGTAATGAAGAGCTGAATAGCTTTAAAAAAAGTTCAGTTAACGCTTTTTTCTTAAAAAAAGGAGGAATAAAAAACAACAACAAAAAACAAAACATCGGTAGTGGCCCAGAATTTCATGATCACTGCATCCCTTATTATTATCTGAAACCCTGTTACAGTCTAACAAACAAACAAACAAACAGATAGACAGACAGACAGCCAAAAAAAAGAGAAACAGATTAAGGTTGATGGGTTGCTGAAAATGCTGTGAACCTGATTGAGTCCTGAAGCGTATCCTGTATTTATAAATGAAATATCTGAGCCAAACTCTACTCGTGATAAACCGAAGGCAGAGGAACACAACCGCATGATGATTATGATTATGATTATGATTATGATTATATTGCACATGTTTGTCGAAGGTCAGTTTGAGTGAAAAGAAACTGCTATGGTTCATTTGCATCATAACAAGAGAATAGCTTATTCGCAATGTTCAAAGGGGTTTTCAGGTAGGCGATGATGGATTCCTGGGGATTGTGATGGGTGTACAGTACTGTCATGAAAGCCTGCAACAGTTTAACGTCACAGGCTAAGAAAAAGCATGACACCTTGTACACACACACAAATCTGAAAGAAAGGAGAGATTTATGGCTCTGTCAATATGAGATCTGCTGAAGGAGCATTGTTGACGTGTAACATTAACAATGCTTTTCACTTTATGGG
The DNA here is from genome assembly GCF_900880675.1 of Sparus aurata. NCBI lineage: Eukaryota > Metazoa > Chordata > Actinopteri > Spariformes > Sparidae > Sparus > Sparus aurata. The sequence goes on from NC_044203.1 coordinate 18,764,132, forward strand.
CACTCCTCTCTGTTAGCTATTACCTCTTTAGATAGGGGAGGGAGAGTGAGTAGGGGTCCATAACAGAGAAAACTTGTAAAGGACTCTGGCACACAGCTCAGGGTCACAGGAAACCAGTAAAATTATTTAGAAACTAAAATCCGCACAGTTTAGATTTCCTGCTGTAAGGCTTGCCACAATGCATCATTGGTTGCCTCAGCAACTCAGCAACCCACTGGAAAACATACAAGCAATCTGCCCATTAAATGACAAGTTGAGTGCTGAGTCATGTCTGACTATTTTTAGATACTCCTCAAGTGCTTTATAAGACGAGCAGATCCCAGTGAGTCCTCACATTGTGTTTCCCCTACCATCAAGACATCAGTCATTTCAGGAGAAGTAAAGTCAGCTGAAATGTGAAGGTATTTTATTTATGTAGGAGATAAATAAACACTGTTCAAACAGTGTTAAAATGTCACACTGCATTTAATTCAATAGTCTAGGAAAGTTCTCAAAAAATAAAACTCCTTTATTGAGTACTAGAAAGGACTCAAAGTCAAGACTTCAGTCAGAAGTAAAAGAAGAACACAAGATATAATTGTTTGTGGTCAAAAGTTTAAAACTTTCATTGAAATAGTCATAAAATAGATAAGATTAGACAGAAGCTGTTGATCAGACAAGATAAGATAAGATAAGATGTTCCTTTATTGATATGGGTATTGGGAGGGTGTCAAGAATAGAGACAATATTAAAATAACAATTTGAATAAAAGCATAACAAAAAACTGTTAAAAATAAAGATAAACATACCATATACAGTAACTGTCCTTGTGTGTACATGACACGTGTAATATATAATAAATGTGCCTGTGCAAAATGTGCAATGTGCATAAATTATAATACCAACCCCCACAAGGAAGTCATAAAGAAAACACAGAGAATGAATATCCAGATTTTGGCTTAAGGTGTTACCAGTAACATTTTTTATTTTCTCCATCTATGTTGTGGAACACACACACATTGATAAGGTATTGGCTTGATAATCAGTACAGCTGTACAGGTCAACTAATTGAGTGCTGTAATGTTTATCGACTATTACCCTCATTAGCTGGTCCTTCAGATATACGTATGCCGAGATCATTGTGTGAAAGGTGACGTGGGACATGAGTTGAAAAAGAAACTGTGTTATATGATGTATATATTTAGGTATATGTACCTGTTTTATGTTTTGCTACTTTGATTTGAAAATGATGGCATTACAGACTTATGGTAGAAGCTGTAAACAAGGAGCACACAAGTAATATTTTGGATCAGCAGATGCAGCTGCCACTGATGACACTGAAGCTATTTCCTGGAATACAGGGCTTTTTCATATCAAGCTTCCCCGGGAGAGCTGACATTCCAATGTACGTACTAATAGAACAAGTCAAATATGTGCTCGCGCAGAGAAGTGAACAAGAGAATTTTCACCTCGTGTCCTTCTAATTTGACCGCTGCATTTGTGTAGTCCGTGTCGATTTGCCCCAGTGTGTGGGCTGTAGAAACGTTAGCTGTGCGCTAGCTATCATGGACATGTTGGCCACGTGTGGGCATCTATGGCTGCTCAACATCTGACTGAACTAAGGACTCACTTTGACCTCCAGGTCCCAGTTATCTTGTCTCATCTCTGTACGTTTATAAAGATAACTGAGTTATGTACACATTTTTTGCTGAAGTTGAAACATTTTTCTCAGTTTTACCAAATTTACTTAGCATGTTAGACTGTTAATGTTTGCTTTAGTGTAAATTGTGTTTTCATTAAAGCAAATTTAATGGACAACTCAATTTTGTCCTGATGATGGTGCTTGATGAAAAAAATACATCTTCTGGAAACTTTAAATGTCTGTACAGAATTTTTATGCCAATCCATGAAGAAGATATTATTATATTTCTCAGGTTATGTGAACATTTTGACGTCAGGGGATCACGTAAGCCATTAGGAGTCATCCTCAAGGGGCCGTGAGTGCTTGTAGACTGTAAAATGTAGCGGCAATTCATCCAGTAGCCAATTAGATATTTCAGTCTAGACCAAAGACTGACAGACTGATATTACCATCTGCTCAAAGCCCTTCAGTAGAGCAAATTGGGTCATCTTCGTATACTGCAATGGACTAGTTTTGTCTTCCATTGTCGCTACGCTCTCTACTCACGGCCACTTTGTCTGTCATCCCTAGAGCCAAGCAGTGGCCTTAGTCTACCAAAAAATGAGAAATAGAGGGCATTTTATTGGCTGCATTCAACATTTTGAGGCTTGGGGTGTTTAAGGTGGTTATGATATTCTATTATTGACATATGATTAACAAATATTATTATATCATGTAAATATATATACAATGCACCTTAACACTGGTTGCCACTTGCCATAAAACATAAAAAGGAGAACAGAAAGAAGAGGAGGACGCAGTAACTGCTGCCAAGACGTCATGTCAGAGGAGATGACGGACGAGAGTCCTTCTTTCAACTCAAGAATGGGTGAAGTGGTTTCCAGCAGGTATCGGTGTGGGATGATGCCCAAGTGAACTGACTGTGCCTGAGTTGCCCTATATCTCCCTCTTGTACCTGGAACCACCAACCACAGTTACAGTCTGCTGCCCGGCAGTTATCAGAACAAAACAGGAGGTTCTAGTAACTATGTAACTGTAATTAAGAAAGAAGTAAAACTCTTTGTAGCAGAGCATTTGTCAATAACAAGATTGATTGCTAAAGTTTTTCTGATTCACTGCATTAAAGTGTACAAGCTTTAAACACACTGTTTCCTTCCCTCTTCGGTGGCGTGAAATCTAAATTTATCTAAATGATAAAGTGTCGTTTAGCAACGGCACTGTATGGATAACAAATCACTGCCACCAAAGACAATGACAGGCTGAGCATTATCGCCCATCTTATATTGCAGGAATCTGTAGTGACGTGACGGAAAGCGTATGAGTTGGTTTTATGAGTACATCTTATCTCTGCATGTTATCTATACGAGGCTTCAATTGAAGGTTGATTAAAAGCAGAGGCAGAAAATGTGCTGTTTATAGAGCATGTTTACTAGGAACAGTTGGTCTACCCCCATTACTGTCCACCAAAAATGAATTCAGACTAATTCTCAAGAATTAAAAAAATACCCATGAAGTACCACCAAGTGGACTCAACGTGGCACTCTTGTGATCACGTATTGCTCTTCCATAAGGACTTCCAAGAGGCACAATCCACTTTATCACATCAGGACAGAGATCTCTATCAGGAATGGAGAGCAGCATCGTCCTGTTCTGGTGCACCAGCAATGGCCGAACAGGTTAAGCAACCAATACTAGCGATCCCAACATTGGCTTATACTACCAAACAGGGCAAGTGATGAAAAATGATGCCGACAGATGATGGAGGACATGGCTAACTGCAAAACAGACAGGAAGTCACCTGATGACGACAAGTCTAACGGCAGCTTTAATCAACGTATTTCAATTATAATTTTTACAAACTGATGTTTAAAAAAATATAAATATAAATATAGAAAATTACATAACAAAATATGTTGATGCATATTCTATGTTTGCACTTTCTCAGACTTCCTTTTTCTTCAGTCTGTTTTACTGTTTATTCGCGTCTCTGTTTGTTAGATCTGCACTAGATCTCTGGCTCAGAGTGAGGAGCTATGTACAGTATATATCCACACACGCATCAGAAAACATTCACCATATCCATCATCATCCACAGGTTGATTTGTTTAGACTGTTGTTGATAAAACAAGTATTATCTTTTAAATAATTTGTTTCTTGGGGCGGCTGTAGCTCAGCGGGTAGAGCAGGTCGGCTAGTGACCGGATGGTCACTGGTTTAAATCCCAGCTCTGGGCTGAGCTGCACGTCGAAGTGTCCTTGAGCAAGATGAACCCCAAACGGCTCCTGATGAGTAGGTGGCACCTTGCATGGCAGCCTCTGCCATCAGTGAGGCCCCAGCGCTGAGCTGGCGACTTGTCCAGGGAGTATCCTGCCATCACTCCAGCAAAAACCCCCGCGACCCCATAAAAAGGGATAAAGTGGTTACAGACAATGGATGGATGGACACTTTGTTTCTTTCCTCCTGGTTTCTGGCCTTCTCCATTCACAGCAGCCATAGTGAGCTTGTTGTGCCACCCCGATACTGGTAAAGGGGGTAGCATAATGTAAAAAATGTCAATGCAACAATGAAAACATAAAATGATGTATTAGAGTAATCTGAAATCATCACTTAAAAGAAAAGGAAACGGAAATATAGTTTTTTAAAGAAGTGACAGTGGCATTTGTCACTTCCAGGACTCCATAAGTGTGTATTAGAGAGGAAGACAGTGTGAATATATGTTATAAATATCCACTTTTGTGTTTGTGTGTGCAAAGATTTGAGTGTAACTTAGACTTTCCTGAAGCACCAAAATGGCAAAGTAAAATGATAACAATTATTTTATTGATTTATTGGGTCAGAAAAGAAATCATCATCAAAGCTTCACCGTTCCACCTTGTGTTTTAAGGTCATTGGTCAGGTCAGAGTACAACATAGGATAAGTTTGTTATGTAATGGCGTCTGATGGCTCTGGGCGAGGCTTTAACGGTTCCCTGTAACAATTAACACGTTGGCAAATATCCACTACCACTTCAGCGTCACACTTTAGTAAAAATCCATTTTGCAACAGATGCACTTCCCCATCCTCAAGTGTGATTCATATTTGTTTTTGGGGACATGTCTTTCGTTTTAGCAACCAAACATTCTCCGGACCACAGCCCAAATGAGACACACTATCAATAAAACGACAAAGTTCAATTATATTTTTAGCCACACGTCCTCTAATAGGTGAGAGATGCCTTCTTAGTCCTGTGCTGTCTGGCATGAGGTGTGGTCTGTATGTTGCTGCCTCCCTGTGGTCCCCTGAAGGCTTGGCTTCTCTGATTCACACCTTGCCATGCTTATTTATTTATTCATTTTACTTTTCTTTTATTACAAAAGCACAACATTTACTTTAAAAAATCAGTCTCCCTTATATACAGTTTAATGTATTTAGACTATTGTTTGATATGACATACTTATGTCTGCATTAGCTGGATTGTGATGCAGGGTGTTTTGTTGTAGCTGGTTGAGTTGGAGCTAATCACAAAGATTACTTTAATTGAATTTGACCTGCATCATATTTTATAAGACAGTATTCTTTTATGTCAAATCTAAATATGCAGAGTAAAAAAGCTGCTAATTACAGCTGTCAAATGAATGTAGTGAAGTAAGCGGTTCATTATTTCTCTCTGGAAGAGAAGAACAAAATAGTTTAAAGTGTAAAAACTCAGTGAAGAACCTCAAAAGTGTACTTAAAGTGACTTAACCAAGATAGTTGCTTTCCATTACTGTGTGGCACAGATGAAACATACAGCCTGCTGTGGACTGGGCTGACAATGATGTGCATCCTGCCCTCCAGTGGTGGAAGGAGTCACACGCAGGCTCTCTGTAAGCTATGACGTTACACTGTAGAGAGCCGGAGAATTGATGTGATGCCTTTATTGCACCCCGTGTATCATCCCGACTCTCAGAATCCTAAATCTTCATCTCCATCTGCTTGTTCAGCATGACTTGTCTCTGCTATTGATGACCAACACAGAGCCCTGCGACAGCCAAGGGAAAAAGTAGTAGATATGATGCTGACTGATATACATATATAAATATATATATATATATATGCCTTAGCTGGGGGCATCTTAAATTCACAGGAAATGAGAGCATTTATAAGCTACGTCGCTGTTTACGTCTCGTATTATGAAAATAATGGCTTTGTTGTTACCCCAGGGAGAGGAAGAGCAGAAGGAGCAGAGCAGTTAAACAGGCGGTGAGAAGCAGTGGCGAGGAGAAGAGGCCGAGGAGGAGGGGGGAGTGGGGAGGACCACCAGGCGCAGGGAGCAACCGCCCTCCTGGGAGCAGAGACAGGTCGAATATCTCCTGCAGCTCTGTGTGGCCGGCCGCAACCTGGGGGGTCACTGAGAGAGAGACGTGGGGGGGGGGGGGGGGGGAATTGAACTCACAGTAAGGACACAGAGTTTAAAGATAACGACGAGGGAGCAGGCAAAACAGGCGTCTCGTTACCTGTGAGATGGTAGTACAGTCTGACAATGGAGCGTCTGCCTGAGTAGATCTCACACTGGTAGGTGCCCTCGTGCTGTACGCTGGTTGAAGGGATGGAATAGAGCCTGTCCACCCCCGCAGTCACTTCTTTAAACTGATCCACCTGCTGCGTTTTCACCTGCACAGGAATATACTCTTACTAACACCGTATAGGCAGGAATCATTAATAGTTCATCTGCACAGATGCAAAGACAGATTTAATGTGACTAGGAAAGTTTTCCGCTTCAACAAATCATTATGAGCTGATGTATTGATTGCACAGTGTAATAGATATCTGCGTTTACATTGGGTCTCTGTGAACCTCGCTATCACAAACAACATGTCTGCCACCGGGCACACACTCACCCAGCGAAAAGAAGGTTGACTGGTGATCTATTTCTGGAGTATATAAATAAATAAATGAATAAATCTCGTGTTTTGTCCTGTGATGTTATTTGACATTCAGAAGACCGATGCTCGTGGCCAAACGTGAAACCAAAAGTCAATTTTAACTTAAGTAATAAACTTATCTTGCATCAAGAACATAAATATGCACTTATTTTCAAGGGGCATTGGTGCCTGGACTGAACCAAACTGACTGTTTCACAATATTTATCATGTAACGATAAAGGTCGAGTAAGATGAAGGCTCAAAGGAGGATGAAAGTTTGCTCTGACTGTCACTGGTACTGTCGCATTGCAATATATGTCATTTGAAAGTCAGGCAATCAGCCTATTTGGTTGTTTGGGTCCGACAACATGTTAATAAAAGGTAGATTTTTTTTTTATTTTTTTTTATTCAGGATCAAACCTGGCTAGCTGTTTCCTTATCCTCCCAAATGTATCTAAACCAAACCTCCCACATCCCAATCAATGCTAAGCTAAGCTAAGCTAAGCTAACTGTCCCCGAGCTCTATCTTAATTTTCAACAGAGTGGTGTAACCCTTTAGTGTAGTTTAGTTTATTCATTTGACATGGACATAATCGTAACATTGTTTACAGCAAAGATAATAACTTACAGAACCTGTTAGAGGGAGTTTAAAAAAAAAATGGAAAGTAGAAAGAGGAGAACAAAGCCAAAGAGGAAACTACAAACGCAACAGAATAAAAAAAAATTCATTACTATAAAGGTCCAGATATGTCTTTTCATCAAACCCTCGGCATGACAGCCTATTATCTTATTTCCCAAAATGTTGAACTACCCCTTTAAAGGTATTGGAGTGACCCTGACCCAGAACACTCTGCCTGGTCAACACATACCTGGTCTGCAAACCTCCAGATCACCTCGATATCGTTTGGTAAAGGAAACGGCACGTCGCACCACATCCTGCTCCTGCTGTTCTCTCCTACGTTAATTTCTTCAACTGAAATAAACATAAAGCCACCCACATGCACATAGGCGGACACACACACACACACACACACACGCACACACACATATGCACAGATAACATTCACAGGGGGGCAGCTCTTGCAGTCTGAGCCCTCCTTAATGATAATACTTAAGCCCAGTCTCTGAGGAGTGGAGTAAAAGTGATGATATGCTAAACAGTGGCTGTGCTGTACAGGGTTGATACGAATACCATCGTGTGTGGGAGTCAACTGTCACCTTGCATAAAGAAGCCAAGGACTTAAAGAGTACCTTGGGGGCTCTGTGCAAAAGATATAATGTGTGGAAATAAAACCTTGCCTCGGTCTCTTTTTCAAATCCCGACTTTCTGCTAAGAGCATTTCAAGGATCAAACGTGGTGCATTTCAAGGATCAGGAGTGGATGCTTATGAAGGTGAAAATACAGTTATGTAAGGATGTGTCAAGTCTGGATTAGCAGCCTATTTGGAAAATTGTGATGTAACAGTATCTATAATCCAGTGTGTTGGACAGATTATTAATACTCACCAGGACAGTCGAGAGGGAACCTACAGGAGTCGTACCGGCAGGTGACACAGTTGTACTCTTTGCCTAAACTCTGGTAACCTGACGGGCGCAAGAGACTAATGCTGACATTTTTGTTTCTAAAAACAGAATATGTGATATTAGGGAGACAACAAAGGTGACTAACCGCATGGAGGGATACATCCAGAGACTGTGAAAACAAGCAGAGTCGATTTAGATAAGCACATCTTTATTTCTATCAGGTGAAAAAAATGTGTCAGTTCGACCTGACTGCTTCCTTTATTCTCCACAATGTTTGAAAGGCTTTAATAACGTAAGTAGCTTATTACACAGAGAGACGGAGAGAGAGACAGAGAGAGAGAGAGAGAGAGCAGAGATCAGAGGGAGCCGTAATGACCTAATGTGGGCCTGACTGTAGATGAAAAGATGAAGGAAAAGGGGGGAAGAGACCATGTCTCACCTCTAGGCAGTTTGGAGGCAGCTGCAATGAAATTGTCTGCTGCTGTCTGCAACCTCTCCTCATACACTGTGTCTGATGGATGGAGAGGAGGAGGAGGAGGAGGAGAGGGAGGAAGACAGAAATATTTGGCTCAACACATCCTGGTGAATTGTGTGCCTCAGGGCATCATTTTGAAATGTCTCATTTGTAACTCCCCTCCGTTTCTAACCTTACTTAACAATTCTGACGCTCTAAAAGCTCATTTCTGTGCGTGAGAGCAGGTGCTCGGCTACCTTTATTCAGCTTTTGGTCAAACTCTTCCACTATGGGCAGGATCTCTGCATTCAGAATCTCTTTCAGCTGCTTCTCATAGCCTTCACCTTGAAAAAGGACATATCATACACCTGTCAACCAACTTCCTCACCCACACATGCAGTCATCAGTTCTTGTTAAGAGCTTATTTACTATTCAAATGCAATAAAACACGATGAAAAACATTTAAGAAATGAGTAAAAAAGATCATTTTCCCGCACCTACTCTCGCTGCCTCGATGACTGCCTTGTTGTTGTTGAATATGTGATCCAGCTTCCTGAAGCAGCCATCAACATATCTAACATTGTGTTCAGTCAAAATGTGACCCAAACACAGACGGTTGGTGTCTTGCAAATCAACAAAGCACTGATAGCAGCTCAGAGAGGTGCCGAACAGCAAGCTAACACACACGAGCCAGAAGGCAGTGGTGCACATTTTTTCAGCGCTCACAGAAAAACAAAGGTATCTGTTTTTATTCAAATCTGTGGTCCCTAGTGACCACAGATTCTAAGGTTTCACATTCCAGGAGAAGCTTGAATATCAAGGATCTTATGTGCATGATTTTAAAGTATCCTGCTCATGTTTTCCCCAACATGCTCGGGTTTGAGGGGAGAGAATCACAGACTCCCCTCTACATTTCCCTCCGTTCTATTGTCTCTAGTCCCCATTTCCTGCTGCCTCAATGCACCAGTTTTACTGCAGAGCACAGAGATGGAGCGAGCCAAGGAGGGAGGCGGCGGCGGCGGCGGCGGGGGCGGTGGTGGGGATGGGGGTGGGGGCGGCAGGGTGGCGTGAGAGAGGGGCAGATGAAGAGGGAGTTAAATGCTCGTGTACGTAGAGGGATAAGGTGGGAAGCGTGGTGGCGAGAAAAACCCAAGAGAAATAAAGAAAGAATAAAAGTGTAACCGGCGGCGAGGCGAAGAGACAAAAGGAACAAAAGGGTCAACAAAATCAATAAAACAGTGAGCGACGAGAAGTAGAAAGTGCGTATTCTTGCTGGTGGAGTTAAGAAAATTCAGAAAGTGGCGAGAAAAGGGAAAAACGAGGTGAGGGGAGACAAAGAGGAGAGGCAGAAGAGGACACAAGTGACAGAGCGAGGCGGAGAAGGAGGAAGAGGGAGCGGGACTACAAATCAAGTCGACCGCCTCATCACATCCTGTATCCCCCACTCGTCTCCCATCCTCCTCACCCCCCCAGCTCCCTCCTCTCCTCTCCTCTCCTCCCTGGTCCCCCACTCCCAGTGCATCTCCATGGCAACCAGACAGGGTGCCTAATACATGAACTTAATATATTTTCAGTGGCAGGGTGAGCTGGGTACTAATGCATTCATCTGTCTCCACACAGACAAGCCAATCAATATTAGGCAAGAGTCTGCTCCAGGACTGCCAAAGTCAGAGCTAGGCAGGCGGTCGGACACGGAAAATCCCAAATATGTATGTGTGTGACTGTGTGTGTGTGTATGTGTGTGTTTGAGTGCATTTAATTATGTTTGTTTGTTTAGAGTACGAGCTGCGTCAGGGTGCTTTGATAAAATCTTCTCTCGTACATCCAGAGTTTAAAAATCGCAGCTTTATGAAATTTTCCAGACTCCGGGAAAAAGGAATTCTCTTCACAAGATGCTGTCTCTTTATGTTCAACCACTGGTGCAAAACCGAGAGCTTGCAAAAGTTATATAAGTTATAACTTTTAAGGCAGTCAGAGACAAAGACGTATTCTATCAGAAATTCACACATTACAACAACTTTTTTTCCCCATATTTTATTGACATTCAAAGGTTAAAAAAACAGCAACATTTCCAGTACAAAATACAGAAACATGTATGCGATATACAAACAACTCTGGTTTTTGAAGGTGACATAAATGACGGGGTCACAACCCTTGGCTGTCTTCCTATTGGCCCCCCATAGAGGACTATAACACAAAGCCAGCCAATAGGGTTGGCCCCCTGAGAGTGTGTGTGTGTGTGCTGCAGGAGGAGGGGTCTTCTTCTTCTTCTTCTCCTTCTTCTTGTTGTCCAACATGACAGGTCTTGATCATGACATGACAGGTAAATAGCCAGTTGGAGACTGAGATACATTCGACGTGACATCGTAATCGTCTGAGAGTTTTTCTTGCACTGAAAAAAGAATGGCGAGACAGGCAAGACATCATATATTTTCTGGGGAGTATAATGTTTGTGATGTTATATTTCTCTTCACAAAATGCTCCTCTTGTTCCGGGACGTTGAAACTGAATGCAGCCCTGTTCCCGAGGACCTCACCTGTGACCTGCTTTGACCTCACAGGTTAAGGGTCTCAGGGACAGAGGGGCATACTGTGAAACTAAAATACACAGGGAGGGTGGAATTGCTCAGCAATTACTTCTATTTAACCAACAAAAAAATCTGTAATTACACGTAGAGAAGGAAAACGCTGAGGAGAATCATTTTTAAAAGGAAAAACCGCAGAGTCGCTGCACCGAGACAAAGACATGACCTCATCTGACATTTGGATTCTGCGGCACCGGCCGCTCTCTCCCGGTTTGCTGCAGAACAGAAGCAAAACTGATCAGTTCAATTAACACGTTTTCATCACCACACATTTCCCGACATTTCATCCATGCTAATCTTTTACCTCACAGTGCAGCAGTGAAAGGAGTAAGGTAACATTTTTCAACAGCAGGTCTCAAATAATCTCAGCATTGCAGCAGCTGGAGGTGGAGGAGACAATTCATTTAGGAGAAACAATTAATTTCAGACTGTTGTTAAATGTCATGGGCATTCTGAACATGATTTATTGAGCTGGCACCCACAAATTACAGAGTCTAATAGCTGCTCAGTGAGCTCAGTGAGCTGAGAGGGCTTTAAAAATCTGCTCCATGAGTGTGCAGAATTACTGTCTGGAACAAAAGTTAAACGTCAAAGAAAGGAAGATTTATCTTATGCTCTTCAGCCGACCTCTTCTACTTAGTGTTGGATACATAAATAGCAGACTCTGTAATTTAAATCGTAACTTAAGTGCCACAGAAAGGGACATTTATATTCACAGGAATGACTTTTCATTGTATAAGGAAATACATGTCAGTACGCGTCTCAATGAATTTCCAGGGATATACAGTCAAAATGTTTTTTTATTATCGTTTTATCAGTCCAACATTGTGTCTTATGACTTACCTGGACGGATGACACTACATTTCGATGATCTGAAGACAGGACGAGGAGGGCGTATGAGGCGTGAATCCATCTGTAAAGGAAGAAAAACGATTACATTTATAATCCGTCACAATGTAACAATATCAAACTGTCTTCGTTATAAATCCGTATATATTAATGTACAATCTTCTGACTGAAAGGAAATTCATTGCGTAGAAATATAAAAAGCCGATGCCACCCACTGGTAGACAGACAGAATGACACACACTGACTGGGGGAAGACTGAAAATGTTCGCATGCTGTGGAAAAAACAGGAATTTGCACATTTCCTTCCAGGGGAGCTTGTTTTAATCAGGTGAAACACCTCAGTGTCGATGTGAAAAAAGGTGCAAAGTGCCTGCGTCACCACCTGCACCACACTGAACTGCATTAATGCACATTATCTTTTACCCACAGGTTGACTACAGGAGCTACAGGCCTCAAGATTTTTTGGAATACAGAGTTGTGATGTTGAGATCATCTCAGTTAAAACTGCATGTGACAGTCATGACCAGCGGGAATAACAGATGTTTGTTACAACTTCACCTGGGAATAAATTATGGATTTGTCTGCAGCAGATTCTTTTCTAGGTTTGTTTAAAGGACTGTCATTCACGCCAGCGTCAATAAAAAACTGAATTAATGATGATAACTATGGAAATGTCTGTGTTGAAACACCTTCACGGTAATTGCAGCAAATGCACATTGTACAACGCTGCCAGTCATAATATTTGAATTCCTCGACAGCTGCTAATTTAAATAATTCACCTGGCTGATGCACACAAAAAGGATGGTAATGAGGTGAATTTCAGTCGTGCCTTTTCATCTGAGGTTTACAAACGAGGCGTTGAAGGAAAAAGTGGGAATTAAAAGAAGGTGCAAATCAAACATAAAACGCAGACATGACCTGTCGACAGCACGCAGCCCCAGACACTAAGTCAGAGGCTTTATGGCTCGTGTGCAAGCACAGACAAAATGTCATGTTCCTACTACAAATGTATATATATATAAACATATATACATACATGTATATATACAGCCACAGGAGTGCACACATGCATAAACATGACTGGAATCAGTGATGAAAAAGTTTCAGATAAAAAAAAAAAGCACGCTAGATCTGCATGAAAAAATAAATGTACAAATCCTAAATCTACATCATCTTGTGAATGAAAAAGGAATAAAGACAATCACCTCACGGCCAGCCTCCTCTTTTCTTTTTCTTCCCGGTCAGAGTGAGTCTCTGTTGCCTCTCGACTCCCCCCTCTGTCTCTCTCTCTGTCTCTCTCTCTCTCGCTCTCTCTGATGGTCTGTGCTGGGGCCAGACAGAGAGCCCAGCGGCAGGTAGGTTACAGACAATAGTATTGATTCCATTATTCTGCCTACCTGCCTGACTAACATCCACACAGCTCCTCACCTTTTGTCTCTGCAGGGCTGCCGTCACCAAACGCACACAGCTGCAAACAAGAGAAAAATAAAGAAAGAGAGAGAGAGAGAGAGAGAGAGAGAGAGAGAGAGAGAGAGAGAGAGAGAGAGAAAAAGCTTGCTTACTTGTGCATTCACGTGCCTGCTTACACACCAAACCTCCCGGGTGCACATGCTATCCAACACCTACAGACGAAACACACACACACTCACACTCATTCACCCTCTGCACTGCATTCACGGTCTCTAATCGTCTCTCTCTGCTTTCATTCCACCTCAGATTCTCTCCCTCCTTTACACACTCCAGCCGTCATCCTTCCATCTCCCTCTTTTCCCCTCTCACGTTTTTTTTTTCCCCGAGCCTCGCGTCTCTGCTAGCTCAGTAACCCCCTCGCACCACCAGCACACACACATACATACACTCGAGTCTGTGTGTGAACGTGTGAGAGATGGAAATAGAGAGAGAGAGAGTGGGAGAGTAAGAGTGCAGCGAGTGCATGGGTGTGTGTGTGTGTGTGTGTGTGTGTGAGAGAGGAGGGAGACGGTGAGGGTGGCGGTGAGGGAGGGAGGCAAGGGGGGAGGGAGGGAGGGAGGGAGGAAGGGGGTGGCAGAGAGGCTAGCAGAAAAGTGGGGATGGAGGGGGAGGGTCAGAATCTCTAATAGGATGAGAATGGAGAGAAAATATGAAGCCCTGGAGTCTCATGAACCTGAGGGGCTGACATTACCGCCTCCTCCTATGTGTACAGCAATCATACCGTCATCAAATTGATTACAGGATTTACGGTGTTGCTCCAACACAACTGTAAATTGCAGCCGGAGTGACGGGAGACGCAGTAAATAAAGCTTCGCCAATTAAAAAAGAAGGTGTCTCGATCATACAGCGTGACATCAGACAGTGCAGAGATGGCGTCTGTTTAAGCACGACGAGATAATGAGAAAATACGCCACGCTTTGTGGTACGTGCGTAAACAAAGAGACTGCAACAGTTTTCCGCATGTTTAATATCCTGTGACACTTTCATTTCTCTGGCATTTTGTTTTAATACTTCAGTGTCTGAAGGCAGTTTGATTCTAATATTTGTGCGACTCTCCGCGAGGACAGAGACTTGCAGTCGTGTTTGTTGGATAACAGGATCACACGGCCCTCAGGGAAATTCAGAAATGAAAGTAAATCTAATTTGGGCCCACTGATTGGCTGTCTGTTCAGTGAGACGGAGCATAAACACCACACTTGATGTGTAAGCATCGTTAATGGCCCTAAAGTGTTCTGACCGCGTTGTAGGACAGAGAGTATCACTGAGGTGTCGCACATTAAGAGCAAATGAGGGTGAAGTGACGAGGAAAGCACGTTACGTTTGGCCTGTGATAACACCTTTACTGATGGATAGCTACTTACCAGTGCGGCTAATTGAGAAAACACAAGGACAAATAAGGAATAAAGAACTGACAAGCTGCAGTCAGCATCATGGGATTCGAGTGAGACAAACTTGCCTTCACCTTCCTCCGGAAGCCTTTCAGATGAAGCCTCTGTTTCATAATATGCAAGACGAGCATCCAACCTTTTGGAAAATGTAGGTTAGAATAAAAAAAAAACACTACGCTATACATTCATAACACCTCATGAATATTCATCACGTACCCACACTGCCTATGGACGACTCTGTGTCACTCGAGCAGCAGGTATTCGAGACACATTCTCTGCACAGCTGAATTTATTTCCTGCTTTGATCCCATTCTCTCTAACTGTCTTATGCACAGCCCCCAATGCTCTACAGGCTCTTCACATCCTCCTCCGTATCTGCAATCATACTGTAATGCCATGCCACCTAAATTTGCATAGAAACAACATGCTGAATGTGTTTACACTATCCTCTGTGATACTGCGTGTTCGGCACCATCTCTTTGCACTCACTGTGGGTTCCTGTGCGATGTGTGCTTGCGCAGCACATATACCCTATCTGATCCCGCATTAATGTCGCCGAGACGAATTCCTGTACGTCTACAACGCATAGATTCTGACTGTGAACTTATTATAGAGTGAAGGAGTCGCCATTTGTTTTCTTCTCGCCAGAAAAAAACACTAAGAATTAGAGCACCGCTTCCAACACATTGGCTATCTGGATGCCGATTTGGCCTAAAAAATCGGAGAAAAAGCAGCTTCTGCTCACACAGTGTCCAAACCTGAGGGACAAATGCAGAATGTCACAGACAGGTGTGTGTGTGTGTGTGTGTGTGTGTGTGTGTGTGTGTGCGCCTGTGGCTGCACTCTGCAGTGCCACTGAGAGACAAAGCACTGGGAGTGCTTCGCAGGGATGACATCATCAGTCTGGGATGGTGTCTGCCATGTCTGTCTCAGGATCGGGATGCTCTAGTTCTCCGTTGCGTCCCGAGAGATCAGAGACAGCATCTTTTTTGGCTTCACAATCCTCCACATCACACCTGTTTAGTTTATGTTCCCACGGGGGAAAACCAATTTTTTATTTCGCTTCGAGGAACCCATGATGCTTTAGATCGGGAGAGGTTTACTTGCAGGTCCAACTGTGAAAGACACGTTCAGGAGGAACATATGTGTGTGAGGCTATGTTCGTATGAAAAAAATCTGCTCACATATATGCGGCATCTGCCACTGTTAAAGAATGAGCCAGCCAACTGGTCACTGGTATAAACAATCTATACTATGAGCGGGAGATTGCTCATTGTGCACCATCCTTGCCCTGCACACCTTGCAACTGTCAGATGTTCAGCTGTCTCTCCTGGCAGGAGAGCAGCGTCGTGTGGCGGATGATAAAGAATGGTCCGACTGACAGTGCCGAATCAGCACAATTCTGATGTATGCCCCCTTCTTTTTTTTTTTTCTTTTCCAGGAGGGGAGGAGAGGCTGCTATAACGCACTGCAGATGGCTGCTGTCTCAAACCCACCGGTCTGACATACTGAGGGGAAGGGAGGCGGGGGAGGGGGGGGAGGAGGTGGAGGAGGGAGGAGGTTGTGGGGGTAATGAATCTGGAGAAATGATTGTGATGGTGTGGATGCAGAGCAGCGCACAAACATATAAGTATTAGCGGCGCGTGTGTGAAAAGTGCACCAGGCAAATAAAGCTCCTCTACCTGTTGTCGCACAGTAACACACTGATCTCATGAATTGCTGCCAAGCACAGCAGGGAGTCCACGATTTCCACGCCGAGGCTGTGTATAATGTATGTATAATGACTCGCGTAATTTGCATGTATGATATGTTGTACGGTGTTTCATTAGGGGGTTGCATTAAAATTAGGAGGGTAACAGAGAGGTCAAAAAAGGTGACAGTTATCTAATTTTTCTTTCTGATGAAGGGATGGTATAGTCTCAACTGTTTCTGGAGTGCAGGGAGAGGATCTTTCAACTTTTTCTCATCTCAATGCCATTATTACCCCACTTTTAAAAAAAAAGAATCATCAATTTGTCTGTTCGGCTGTATGCCGAGGAATTCAATCCTGTCTCAATAACAGGGCTGCAGCAGTGTTTTTGGTAACACTTCACATTAGAGAACATATTATTCATTAACGTGCTGCTTATTAGCATGCATATAAGTAATATATCAGCTCTGTATTAGTCATTATAAAGCTCCGTGAACATATTCTGCAACTACTCTGCCATCAACTGAGAGTTTCCCCTTCATCACATCCTAATTATTGCTGACTGTTTGTGGGTAAGGAATTGTTATAGTTGTACACGAATCATGATCTTGAAGGTGCACTATGTAAGAACTGGCTTACTGTTAAATTTCTACTGAAAACAAATGGGGGGCAGTGTATCACCAGAATAAAACTGTTATTAATTGTAGCTAACTTTAGCTAGTTAGCTCAGTTAGCTGAGCAGCTAGCAGTCCAGTCTAGCTCAGATTACCGAGGGAGTGTTGCTCAGTGAGCACAGGAGCCGTGGACCAGGATGAACCGGGACCAGTCAGTTAGCATGCTAACTTCAGTATATATCGTTACAACAGAAAAATAACAAATGATAAGGTCAAACCTGTAATTTCTTCACATACTGTTGTTCATTTTAGCAATTTTTTTAATGTTATCAACTAAAATTGTTTCATATTGCATCTTTAAAATGCTAGTAGGTGCCTTAAAAGGTGGTTGTACCACTTTTATTAACACTTTATGAATACAGTCTATTGTAAAGTAACAAAACACAAAACTACAAGTTTTAATAGCGTCAAAAATAATCTGAATGAAGTCTTTTGACACTAATGGTTAATATGTAATAGATTACGGTAATATACCTAATTTTTAAGTGTAATGGAGCGGCAAGATTTTTTAATTAAAAAACAAAGTACTGTCTCATGTTGAGCAGCAGACAGGAAGGTCCTGCTCTCTGGGCGTTCACATGTGGAATATAGAGCTATTTAACACCCATTTAAATACAAATATATAACTTACAGCAACTTCAATTTTAAAAAGAAGATATTAAATAATAAATCCAGGCCACTTTCAAGAGTAATAACTTTTGTACAGTCCCTTAACTGACCACTAAGTATGATCGTGGAGAGGGATGGAGGTTCAGAATCCTCTCCACTGCAGTAGAAACTACTGATTGCCAGCTTATGACCGACAACCTGTCAAACAGCAGGTGTTCCTCTTGACAAATATGTCCCGACGCTACAAATATTGCACACAAAATGACACACAGGCTCACACGGGGGCAGTCAGGACTTTGCCCGAAGGGCAGAGCAGCTAAGAGGAATCGCAGCTGCAAAAGGACGAGTCATGTCATTAACCACTAGGAGATCCTACGGCGAGTAACAACATACTTACCTTCTCTGCTGGGGGCACATTAGACGTGGCAAGAAGTGACTCCGCAGGGAAAGCTAGAAGGTTGTACAGTTATCTCCGTGCTGTTTATTATGCGAAACCATACAACCAACTACCTCACGCTGCAGAGCACAGACTGTAGAGCTGCTCTCCAGACAGGATCTTCACCAGCAAGATGGAGGTGTCTATGTACATACTCTACTGTACGTATACACACCTGCCTGGCTCCTGTCTGCCAGGCAGCCAATTACCTTCTACCGCACTTGTTTTCTCGAGTTTTAAGAGTGAGACTCAATGGGAGTTCACCCCTTTTGTTCCTTTTGTTGTCTTGTGTGCATGCTTCGTTGTTCTTCAAGAATGATTTCATGCTGTTTTTTTTCTCTTTAGTCTCGCATGCGGGCAAAAGAATTTTTGATTCTCTGATACGACAGAATATCGCCCTTTTCCACTGAGCTGAGTTGGTGGTGTGTGTCAATTTGTGCATGACGATACGGTAGACAGTATTGATTGATTTGGAGGAAACGAAGGGTTTGAATTACATGGTTTTACCTCTGAAAAGACGCATGCCTTACAATTAGGGGTCCCGGAGATGCACCTTTACTAAGTGGTACAGTGGCCATGATGCCACAGGACTGGCTGCAGCAGTGGGGGAGCTCAGGTGTAAGGGTGCACACAAAGGCCTGGAGGTAACTTATGTAGAGCAGGGAAATAAGCAGACACTCAGTGGTGCAGATTGATGCCAGTGGAGGACAAAGACGAGGCAGCTGGGACAAATTATGAGACGAACGTTGTGTATTTGACAAAACTGTTGCTCTGTAAATCCATTTCCACAAGTCTCATGCAGGCGTGAGTACTACAAAGGTTTCATTTCCAATGTTCATTCATAGTATTTCCATTCATTTGTGAGTAGTTGTTGCCCTCTACTGGTGACTGTGTGAACTCCCTCACTCCTCTCTATTCTGTTCTCTCAATGCCACCAGACTGCACCAGAGCTGCATTGCAAAACTCTCAACATGCCGTGTATGAGCAATAAAGGTTTGGCTGTTCTAGCATTGTTACATACACAATCACGCACCCTGGAGAGCGATGACTTAAATTTATATATTTTCCGCTCCTAAACATTTAACAATCTGCAGCTATTATCGAGCCCAACTCATTAATAAAGCATATTGTTGATATTCACACACACACTGCAGCATTTCATCCAGATCAGCTGTCTGATTGTACTCGAGCTGGCAGCTTTTCACGGGAGTTTAACGCCATCTGCCATAACAGTGTCATCACCGTTAAGTCTGCTGTCAGCTGTGATATCTAAATCTGGTTCTGCTCCACTGTCAAAATGGAATTTCCTTCACGTCACACAGACACAGGCAAGAAAAAACATTTCTTAAGTAAAAACTTTTTTTCGATCTGTGAATCTTCTCCGTCGGAGTCGTAAATGTGGCACGCCACAGCACCACGTCTGCTGGCACAACGTTGCATTCCAACAGCTACGAGGCAGGAGTGTGACATGCTATGCGAATGCCGTTTTGAAGAGAGAAAACATGAATATAGATTCACGAATCAAAATGCAGATGATATAAAAATATTCTGGGTCTGCAAGACTGACAAAGCAGAGCCGTACGTGGGAGCTCTGCATGAAAACACTGCTTGGCATGTGGGATTTCATGTGGGAATCCATCTTCCAACAGAGAAGCAGAAAAAGGAGTTACAGGCCGCACCTATCTTTTTCAGCAGACCTCGTGCTGAACTGTGCGTGGATTAACAATGTCCGTGAGGAAACCCAGACACAGAGAAGACGAAGAAACTAAATAGCTAGTCTCGGAGCCCGTTAGCCAATCAGGCAACATGCTGGCGTGACCGTAAAAATGTTGCCAGGTGAATTTGTTTCCTATTTCCTCCTCCTCCTCCTCCTTTCTTTTTCGGTATGTGTTTGGAGTCCTAATCCTCCTCCGTCTGCCGCTCCCAGTCCCTTTTCACTCTCCTGTCCCAAAGTGCACCCCCTCCTCCTCCACCTCTTCTCCTCCCTCTCGTCACTCACTCAACCTTTTCTCTGTTTGAGCCCTCATGGGTCCCCATTTCCCGCCTCTTACCCTTTTAACCACCCTCTGTCTTCGTATACCCCTCCTACCTCCTCTATCCTCAAATGCCGGCCGGCCCTTTTTTTCATCCCCGCCACAACCTCCTCTACTTTATAACCCGCATCTGCAATATTTTCACAGTCAAATCACGCAGAAATGCAGTGTAATTGTGCCAATGTCAGCTATCCCTCTCCCTCCCTCTCTCTCCCTCCCTCTCTCTCTCTCTCTCTCTGTCTCTCTTGCTCGCTCCACCTTTAAGCCGGCCTGCCCGAGTGTCTGAGCGGTGAAAGACTACTCCACTATAAAAAACGTCTGGGCTGATTCATAAATCTCACTTCAACTTTAATGTTCCTCTCATACTTGAGCATCATCCACGTACAGTGCCACAGTTTGGGATATCATTCAAGGTGTTTGAGGACTAAATGGCACGCAAAGCACTCACATAGCTCACTTTTAAATTCTTTTTTTTTTTTTTTTACTGGGTGTGATGAAACAAACATGATGCAACTCAGAGGAAACGGAACGGATGATGATTTTGTGCCAAATGCTCTCCAGTTTCCATTCAAAATGTCTGTGAATCACCTCCGCCACAGCCTCTCGTTAAAGCAACGCGTACAACAGCTCTGAATGTTGCAGCGTTTGTGATTTTTAAGAGCAACACTCCGATCTGCTAAAATATGCGTGTGTGTGTGTTTTGTGTTTTTTTGTTTCCCAGGTGAGAGCAACTCTCTTTCTGTCCCACACTAATCTGCCTCGGTTAACGCCGGCCTTGTATACCACGTCGGCAAAATGAATGTTGCCATGGGAACCTTTTGCCTGGCAACCCCAACAGCCTGGCAACTAGCCAAACTGTTGCTATGGCACAGCTGTCAATCTACTGGGATTGGTGTGTGGCGAAGCTCCTCCCTTACAAAGTTTCCAATCAAAATCACGAAGAAGGAATTTATGTTAGGTGGAGGTGTGTGTGTGTGTGTGTGTGTGTGTGTTGGTGTGGGTAAGAAAATAAAAAATAGGTTGCCATGTTATATCACCAAATTAAACTGCATAGAGGCAGTGGCATCCTACTTCGAAATGCATCTAATTCGAGACATAAATTAGTTTTGGCTAAATCTTCGGACGCTAAAACATCCAGACAGCTGGAGTATCACACTGGCATGATAATTATTTCATATCTACAGAAACTGCGTGCAAGCACTATTCAGATCTTTCAATAAACATAATTTGATAACTTTTAATTACCTCCTGAGATATTTTCTGCCAAATAATTCAATAATCCACTTTAGATAAAAGGCCTAAGCTTCTTATAGTTATCCCAATCTATTTCACTCGAGGGTTTAAATTAGACAACAGATATTTGTGTGTGTGTGTGTGTGTGTGGGCTAGTCCTTTGGCTCACAGCCTTTGTAAAAGTCACTTGAGATACAGAGATAATGAATGAATTTTGTGAACGAAGACAACCAAGCTTCTTCACTGACTTTACTAACTGCAAAAATGAAGAAAAAGGCTGAATGTTATTATAACAGAGTCAAGCCGTCAAATACTTTGCTCTTTTGCTCAAACAATAAAACTAAGTGTTTAACAAGAAGAGGAATGTTTAATAACCGCTGATGGATTGTTGATTCATGTTTAGACGCATTTTTTGTTTTCACAGACTGCCAGATAAATGTTGGAAGACTAGAAATACCATGTCAACTCATGTTGTGTTGAAGTGGAGCTGTCTCAGACACAACAGTTCATAAAGACCCAGTATTGCAACATCGAGCAGAAGTCTTGGACACAAGCTTTGCTTCTGTTTCTGAACTGAGGTGTTGGATATAGATCTGTTGAAAATGTACTTGATCATAAATCCTAAATCAGTCAGTGAAGGTTTTGTTAAGTCATTCTCTGTGTTAGAGGGCATGCATAAGAAGCAACAAAGATCCTTCTCAGTGTGACTAGAGTCCTGTATGACTGATCTATAAAAGTCCTGATAAATAGTGTGGATTTTTCCCTCCGTGACATTGTGGAACATCATTGGTTTCCAAGAGTTTAAATCATTAGAATAAATGTCAGTATTTAAAATGTGGATAGGAAGAAGAAGTCATGGATGAAACATGTAGTGATAAGTGAAATGTGAAACATACAAAACATCATTACCTTGAGATTACTCCCTCGTCAAGGTATGCCAGGTGTTCCTCAGACATGAAGCAGAGGCCCACTGAAACACACACAGAAAAAGACACACACCCACGCACACACACACACACAGAGGTCAGTGGGAGACAGGCCGGCCTCGTGAATAGAAAGACTGTTTAACCAAGAGGTCACAGGTTCAATCTCTGCAACAGCTGAAGTGTCACCGGACAAGACCATGAAAAGCTACCGACTTACTCATGAGCTGCTCTGTTGAACTGTATCAGCTGCAAACACACACACACACACACACACACACACACACACACACACACACACACACACACAGTTATTTTGTAGTAACTGGAAAAGAATTGTGTTTAATAATAATCCTGCTGTATTTTAATCTTTAAATCTTAGAGTCACTGAGGCAGCGTCTAATCTACAAATTATTCACACACACATGACACAGGGCAGGATTTCCGCTCTTGATGTGGGCTCCTTAATGAATGGTAAATGTCAGTATTTGGTTAAAAGAAATGTAAAATATGTCAGAAAAGCATGCACCATTGCCTCTATTAAATACATGAACTGAAAGACTCAAACAGTGGCCGTCCAGATTAGACGATTAATTATCATCATGTTAGAAAACAACATAAGAGAGGAATCAATGTCTAACTTTTGTAATGGTTTTGACAAAGAGAACAGGATGACTAATTCACGCTGCAGAGTAAATTACATGATAATTAGCCTCATTTAAAAAGCTGCACTCACTGCCTAAATGTTTAAATGGATGCTGCCATTAATAAATGTTTGGAAATTTACCTCATTATCCCAACATGATCTACACGAAGCTTATTGTGAACACTTAATGTTTACTATGGGGATCATAACTCGTTTAGACGCTCATACTTGAGTGTTTTAGGGCTCGGCAGTATCAGGGAAGGACATTAATGTAACCTAAAATCTGTTTATGGCTTATTCTTTCTGTCTGATTCAACATTTGAGGCTGTTTAAACCTAGATATCTGAAAGCCATCTCAGCGCACACATGCGTTCTGCAGTGTGGACAAAGCAATGCACCAGCTTGGAGTGCTAAGCCTCCTGCTCCGGTTTGATAAATATAACTTCAAAAGAAGCAGCCAAACAGCTTTAGCTGGCCGACTGCACAATGAGCATAATAACTCCCCACCCCCTGGGAGCTCCAGCCTAGTTCATTTACCCTTGCAAAGCGCTGCCATGTCTGTATGTGCACATGTGTCTTTGTTTCACGGCGAGCCTCTCGGAGGCTCCCCACCTTCTGCTCTGTACAAAGCGGATGTATAGAGGAACCTTTTGGACCTCATTTTTTACAGAGGAAATGCAACCCCCCTCCCTCTCCTCCCTTCTGTTTGCCCCTCACATGTAATGCCTGATTGACCACAGCACCCCTTAAAGAGGTCAAAGGGCAGACAAAACAGTCTGGTGTCATGGCAACCTGTGTGCCACCAACCAGAATGGTAAGGGGGAAGCAGGGGGGTCCAATGAGCTGTCAGTTAAAGCTCTAAGAATGCTGCCTTGTGTTTGGGCTAATGTGCGTACAACATGCAACCACAAATACACACACACACACACACACACACACACACACACACACACACACACACACAAACACACACACACAATGCACCTGCACTATGAAAAGAAGCCTCCTAATTTGCACTCCAGAATAATCAAGGCAAATCCCCGCACGCAATGCAGTTAAGTGTAGTACCTATCAGAGTATCGGATGGTGTGCACGCCGACGTGTGTTGCTGCCTGCACGAGGGCGCGCTTGCGAGTGTGTGCTGTTGGTGAGACACTCCTGTGTAAGAGGTTCTTTGTGACCGCTCGATGCAGTGGCAGTGTTTACGTGATGGGGGGAGGGGGGCTAACGGATAAATGGGAAGCAAATGCATTCAGATCAATACTAAGCTGAGAGCGGGTGAGCAGGGTTGAGAGGAGAGAGTGGAAGGTGGTGAGTAGAGAGGGAGGGGCCACAGAGGGACTGATTAATCATTCCTGTATTGTTATTGACTTACTGTTAAAGGGGGTGAGTCAGACTCTGAATTATGTGTTTGTGCGCATACTTGTGTTTGTGTGTGGATTTCCTTGGTTGTGTGTGTGTGTGTTTGTGTGTGTGTGTGTTGTACGGTGCTCATTGGGAGCACAAAGTCATCAATTACAGCCCTACACTTCCCAAAGGTTTTGGCACTGTGGCTGGTTTAGTCGTGCTCTGACTACCTTGTTCATTCCTAGCGTGTAGCTACAACTTTTAGGCAGTTGGTTTGCATATTCAGCACAATAACCGTGAAGGGTTTAATTATTCACGTTTTGTAAAAAGAGCTAATATGCCGTTCCATTTTGAACAGGAACAGGGAAGCGAAGGAGGCGAACAGGAAATCCCCTGTGAGGAGTTAATGAGGAGCTGACGACTGAACAGACACAACAGAGAAGGAGGGAGGGAGGGAGGCTGTGAGAGGTGGAGGAGGGGAAACGCTGCCCTGACATCTGACCTTCTGGCTTTGACCTTGTTCGTTGTCTGAGAGGTTAGAGAGTGGACACACCTGAGCACACTGCCCACGTGTGAGCACAGACGCACACACACACACACACACACACACACACACATGTACATACAATATCGTTTTAAAAGATCTCCAACCAAACAGCCCACTATACTCTGCCGGATCCACACCAAACACCGTAATTAAATACATAAAATTGACATAATTAGTTAACAATTATAACAGCATGACACCAATGTCAGATGTTGCCAGAGGCGGTGTTTTCCTCTAATTGCGACCCTTTTAAAAACAGCAACTTGTCAGGGGACGGAGGGCTGAGCTAACTGAATGAAACCCCCATTCAGTGTGTTACCTTGAACTTGAACAATGAGTCTGGTGTTTTGTGCTGGGGCCACTTCCTGACCTTTCCATCCCTCTGTGGAAGCAACCAACCGCAGCCTCTCCTTTCATCTTACAGATGTGACCCTGACGACCCACGCTGACCAAAGAACAGCCGGCAACGGCAGGTTTTACATCTACTACTGACTTTAGAGTCTTTGACTTGTAAAAGGTTGCTTTTACGCACTGATGTGTAAAGTTTACAGACCATTGCCTCACTTAAAACTAGTTACACTTGCCATTAAACTGACGCATATTTATTAGTTAGGAGACGTCGAGGTGACTGATGGTGCCCTGAACCACGAGGTTCAGTTCTAATGATTCACTGAGCAGACAGACAATGAACACAAATGATTCCTCCTCCTCCCCTTCATCTTCCTCTTTCTTCCTCTCCTCCCTCAGATGCTCTCTCTCTTGCTTTTTCACCCACGTGTCTCTACCTCACAGACGGCCTGTTTCTTTATGCCTTCATCTTTTCTTTCCCCCTCTGTCTTCACACCGTACCCAACTCTCCTCCTCTCTGTCTGGCACCAGAGAGCTGGCACACTCGAGGGTGTCGTTGTGTGACGCGGGCAGCTGACACCTCCGACGCCACTGCAGAGCATGTGTATCACCGCAAAGCATAATGGAGAGCCTTGTGAATGCCACCAATATGCTGCCAGAGGAGACGTAGTGACACCTCAAACCAAATGATTTTCAAAATGACATACCATTTTGAGGCTACAGCTAATGTTTAGTCATTACGATAGTCAAAGCTTGAAAAAAAAATGCAAATATTTATTCAAAGAGGATTTTAAAGTTACTTGTTTTGTCTGACAAACAGTACGAGAGCCAGTTCAATTTACAATAACAGAAAAGAAAAAACTAAATTTTGAGAGGTCGACACCCGCAAATATTTGGAAAATGCACTTGATGAATGACTTACATGATCATTTGAATATATATGAATCAGTGTGTAGGATTTAGTGGCCTCTTGCAGTAAGGTTGCAGGTACAACCAACTGAACACCCCTCATCTCACCCTCCCTTGCAAAAAACACAAAAGGCCGTCTCTATAGCCCGTGTTTTGTTAATCTGTTCTAAGCTGCTGTAGAACTATGGCGATGCAACATGGCAAACTTTGTGGAAGATGACCTGCTTCTTTAGTAGATAAAAGAAGGCTCAATCACATGTACCAAAAAAATGAGCGATTTCTATTCAGGTGACCATACACTGATGAAAAGATAACTATGAATATTCTTATACATATTTATGAATCATGAATCAATCCTCCTAAATCCTATGTATCGCTGTATTAGCTTTTTTTTCCCTTAAATGAGACTTAAATGAGAAAATCACCACCTTTCTTATGTCTTTATGCTAGAAATGAAGCTGCACTTAGCTGTTAGCTTAGCACAAACAACCTTTAAGATACCAAAATTAACCTGCCAGCACATTCAAAGCTCACGGATGAGCTAAGAGAGTACTGGTTGACTGATTGTGTTCCTTTGGAGAGACAGTCTTTGTGGTAACCTAATCGCCTGCTGGCTCTAGCGTCAAATCAAACGGTAAAGTAATAGGGTGGTATCAATCTTCACATCTTACTCTCAAAAATAAAGCAAATTAGGGTATTTCACAACAGCTTCCTCCTAAAACCCAGTAATACCTTAGCATTTTTTGTTCCCTGATTCCCTTCCAGCGTTGGGTTTTTCTTAATGGGTTTATCTTTAGAGATTTTTATGTTTTGTTCTACGATATCAAACTTGTCAGTGAATACCCTAAGTTTGAATTAAAGAGCTTTTACCTGTCTTAAAAATGGTGGTTGCTAACAGGTGGCTAAATGAGACTACAGAGGCTGTCAAGGACATCAAACGTCATCACACTGAACACTGAGACTCATTTAGTCACTATGTCCATCTTTACAGACTCTAGCTGCAAACTATTCTAACTCCTTACAACTTTTAGATTGATCAACTTTTTGTACAGTGAGTACAGAATATTGTAGTAAGAAGTGGTGGTGACGTTGAAGTCATGCTACTGTTATGTAGCGTTACGTTCGTTTATAGCTTTAACATTAACTTTTCACTTCAATGCCTCAAAAATCATAAAAAGTTTTGTTTTTTAATCTATGAAGATTATCTTGCTGAACAAAATGTTTAAGTGTCATTACCCTATTTCCATGCAGAGCTTTCTTTCTGCAATAACCCAAAATCCAATATAACATAGGCTTTTTGTTGAGGGAAACAGCACCACTAACTTCCATGTTACTCTACAAAAATACGTCATCCCTGCAGCCGTCTATTCAGATGTTCATTTTTCTTCAGTTTCAGATTTAAAATATATTTTCACGCAGTTGGGTTTTCTGTCTCTGTGATTCTTGTCCTGATTTTACCTCAGCAAGTAACAATCATAATACCTGATATGACGCTGTGTGGGTTGGTAGAGACTAGTTCCTGGTCCGCAGTTGAACCACCTCATGAGAGGATATGAATAGACAATGCCTGATGACATCAACAAAGCCCATTCCTTGGGAACCTGCTCCATAAATCATACATGACTGACATGCTGAAGAGGACACAAGGCCAGCAGTAGGA
Organism: Sparus aurata; assembly: GCF_900880675.1. Classification (NCBI taxonomy): domain Eukaryota; kingdom Metazoa; phylum Chordata; class Actinopteri; order Spariformes; family Sparidae; genus Sparus; species Sparus aurata. The sequence continues at coordinate 18,791,961 of NC_044203.1, forward strand.
AGCACTGTGCTCGAATTATCGCACTCACACACACAGTTTCACTACAGTATCTCTCGCTTTCTACCCAACCCCCAACTCCTGCGGCTCCTCAGATGTCTGTGAGACATCTAAAGAGCCCGAGAAGAGAGGGGAGATGGTGAGGATCAAACCTTGAGACTGAACATGGAAGAAAAAGAGCGAGATAGCAGTAGGAACGTGGTGACAAAGATGGAGATCAAATACGAGACGGATGCGGTTGCTGGAGGAGACAGACATAAGGGAAGGGGAGAAAAGAGAGGATTGAGATAGTTTGGCGAGGTAAGAGGCAACGCTGAGACCTACTAATGCAGAACTAAGGAATTCTCACTGCTGACTCCAAACACATTCCTACAGCCTGCAAATATTAACCCCCACCTCACCACCTCTGCCTCCGTCTGAATGCACAAGGCAGCCACCTGGCTTCTGCATGAGGAAACTATTCATTGATATTAACTCGCTTACTGGAAGAAATTCGAACAGGGAGGTTGAAGGAAGGATATTCGACCTGGGAAAGCTACACTCCACACATGGTCATCACCGAATGCTAACGAGGGGTAATTTGCAGTCCCATACCCAGAAATCATGTAACACCATGTAAGCAAACCTCAGCACAGTCCAACCATTTCTTTATCTTGAACGATACCAGAGGGTAAAGAAAAGCCAAACATCCAAGCAGACGTAAATAGAGCTCTGTCTGTCTGTCTGAGAAAAAAAATGGGATTTGCTCCTAAATCTTCTTCATCAGTCTATTGTGGAGGCAAAGAGGGAGGATTTATGGGTCTATTGTAGACAGACCTGAACTGCAAGATATAGACTCAAATGCAGATATTTACATAAAAAAATATATACTTGCTGTGGCTGTAGGCTATATCTGTGACTGCATTTTTGAATATATTTATTACGTTTTTAGATTCATTCGGAGACCTTTCTTTGCCTTTATAAACGTATCTGACTTTATGTTCTAACACTGGCACATCTACAGCGCTATTGATTTATGTGTCCATCCATCCATCCATTTTCATCCGCTTATCCGGGGCCGGGTCGCGGGGGCAGCTGCCTGAGCAGGGACACCCAGACCTCCCTCTCCCCGGATACTGCCTCCAGCTCTTCCGGGAGGACCCCAAGGCGTTCCCAGGCCAGCTGGGCGACATAGTCACACCAGCGTGTCCTGGGTCTTCCTCGGGGCCTCCTCCCGGAGGGACATGCCAGGAACACCTCCCGAGGGAGGCGTCCCGGGGGCATCCGAAACAGATGCCCGAGCCACCTCAGCTGGCTCCTCTCGATGTGGAGGAGCAGCGGCTCTACTCTGAGCTCCTCCCGGGTGACAGAGCTCTTCACCCTATCTCTAAGGGAGCGCCCTGCCACCCTGCGGAGGAAACTCATTTCGGCCGCTTGTATCCGGGATCTTATTCTTTCGGTCATGACCCAAAGTTCATGGCCATAGGTGAGGGTCGGAACGTAGATTGACTGGTAAATCGAGAGCTTCGCCTTTCGGCTCAGCTCTCTCTTCACCACGACGGACCGATACAAAGACCGCATTACTGCGGCCGCTGCACCGATCCGTCTGTCAATCTCACGCTCCATCCTTCCCTCACTCGTGAACAAGACCCCAAGATACTTAAACTCCTCCACTTGAGGCAGGAACTCTCCTCCCACCTGGAGGGAGCAGGCCACCTTTTTCCGGTCGAGAACCATGGCCTCGGATTTGGAGGTGCTGATTCTCATCCCAGCCGCTTCGCACTCGGCTGCAAACCGCTCCAGGACATGCTGGAGGTCCCGGCTCGAAGGAGCCAACAAGACCACATCATCCGCGAAAAGCAGAGATGAGATCCATTGGCTCCCGAACCAGATCCCCTCCGGCCCGTGGCTGCGCCTAGAAATTCTGTCCATAAAAGTAATGAACAGAACCGGTGACAAAGGGCAGCCCTGCCGGAGTCCAACATGTACTGGGAACAGGTCTGACTTACTGCCGGCAATGCGAACCAAGCTCCTGCTCCGGCAGTACAGGGACCGTACGGCCCTTAACAGAGGGCCCCCGACCCCGTACTCCCGGAGCACCCCCCACAGTATGCCACGAGGGACACGGTCGAATGCCTTCTCCAAGTCCACAAAACACATGTGGACTGGTTGGGCAAACTCCCATGAACCCTCGAGCACCCTGCGGAGGGTATAGAGCTGGTCCAGTGTTCCACGGCCAGGACGGAAACCGCATTGTTCCTCCTGGATCCGAGGTTCGACTATCGGCCGAATTCTCCTCTCCAGTACCCTGGAATAGACTTTCCCTGGGAGGCTGAGGAGTGTGATCCCCCGATAGTTGGAACACACCCTCCGGTCCCCCTTTTTAAATAGGGGGACCACCACCCCGGTCTGCCAGTCCAGAGGCACTGTCCCCGACTGCCACGCGATGCTGCAGAGACGTGTCAGCCAAGACAGCCCCACAACATCCAGAGACTTGAGGTACTCAGGGCGGATCTCATCCACCCCCGGTGCTTTGCCACTGAGGAGCTTACGGACTACCTCAGTGACTTCGGCCTGGGTGATGGATGGGTCAACCTCTGAGTCCCCAGCCTCTGCTTCCTCTATGGAAGGCGTGTCAGCGGGATTGAGGAGATCCTCGAAGTATTCCTTCCACCGCCCGACGATGTCCCCAGTCGAGGTCAACAGCTCCCCACCTCCACTGTAAACAGTGTTGGTGGAGGACTGCTTCCCCCTCCTGAGGCGCCGGATGGTTTGCCAGAATTTCTTCGAGGCCGACCGGTAGTCCTCCTCCATGGCCTCCCCGAACTCTTCCCAGACCCGAGTTTTTGCTTCCGAGACTGCCCGTGCTGCCGCACGCTTGGCCTGCCGGTACCCGTCAGCTGCCTCAGGAGTCCCCCGGGCCAGCCAGGCCCGGTAGGACTCCTTCTTCAGCTTGACAGCAACCCTTACTTCCGGGGTCCACCACCGGGTTCGGGGATTGCCGCCGCGACAGGCACCGGAGACCTTACGGCCACAGCTCCGGACAGCCGCGTCAACAATGGAGGTGGAGAACATGGTCCATTCGGACTCAATGTCCCCAGCCTCCCTCGGGATCTGGTCAAAGCTCTCCCGGAGGTGGGAGTTAAAGATCTCCCTGGCAGAGGGTTCTGCCAGACGTTCCCAGCAGACCCTCACGATACGTTTGGGTCTGCCAGGTCTGTCCAGCTTCCTCCCCCGCCAGCGGATCCAACTCACCACCAGGTGGTGATCAGTTGACAGCTCAGCCCCTCTCTTCACCCGAGTGTCCAAGACATACGGCCGGAGGTCAGATGACACGACCACAAAGTCGATCATTGATCTCCGGCCTAGGGTGTCCTGGTGCCACGTGCACATATGGACACCCTTATGCTTGAACATGGTGTTTGTTATGGACAAACTGTGACTAGCACAGAAGTCCAATAACAAAGCACCACTCGGGTTCAGATCGGGGAGGCCGTTCCTCCCAATCACACCCCTCCAGGTAACACTGTCATCGCCCACGTGGGCGTTGAAGTCCCCCAGGAGAACGACGGAGTCCCCGGTTGGAGCACTCTCCAGTACCCCTCCCAGGGACTCCAAGAAGGCCGGGTACTCTGCACCGCTGTTCGGCCCATAAGCCGAGACAACGGTGAGAGCCCTATCCCCGACCCGAAGGCGCAGGGAAACGACCCTCTCGTTCACCGGGGAGAACTCCAACACATGGCGGCTGAGCTGGGGGGCTATAAGCAAGCCCACACCAGCTCGCCGCCTCTCGCCGCGGGCAACTCCAGAGTAGAAGAGAGTCCAGCCTCTCTCAAGGAGTTGGGTTCCAGAGCCCAGGCTGTGCGTGGAGGTGAGCCCGACTATTTCTAGCCGGTACCGCTCAACCTCCCGCACCAGCTCAGGCTCTTTCCCCCCCAGTGAGGTGACATTCCATGTCCCCATGGCTAGAGTCACCATCCGGGGATTGGGCCGCCGGGGCCCCCGCCCACGACCGCCACCCATATCCCTCTGCACCGGCCCCGTCTGAACCCTCCCGCGAGTGGTGAGCCCACGGGAGGGCGGGCCCACGTTGCTCGTTCGGGCTGCGCCCGGCCGGGTCCCGTGGGCAGAGACCCGGCCACCAGGCGCTCGCCTGCGAGCCCCAACCCCAGGCCTGGCTCCAGGGTGGGGCCCCGGTGACGCCGATCCGGGCGACGTGCACGTCCTTGGTCTTGTTTTATTCATCAGGGGCGAGTGAACCGATCTTAGTCTGACCCGTCACCTAGGACCTGTTTGCCTTGGGAGACCCTACCAGGGGCATTAAGCCCCGGACAACATAGCTCCTAGGATCATTCGGGTGCTCAAACCCCTCCACCACGATAAGGTGCCGGTTCAAGGAGGAGGATTGTTGTGTGTTGTCCTTAATAGTACATTCAATTAAATTCATTTTGGTCACAGGGTATGGAAAGTGAGAGGGGGATGGCTTGCAACAAAAGTTCTTGACCAGATTTGAACCAAGGACAGTTTATGTGGTACATCTCTTAGCCCCAAGGCTTTTATTATTGATGGTAACTGTACACACAATGGATCCTTATCCAAAGAATATATAATTATTCATTTTGTAATTTTGTATTATATTATTCATCTAAAAACATGTTAATAAAGTTGGTCAAGGCAGAGCTGATTTGATAGCGTTATATTTTACAAGATAATAAGTACATTTAGCTGTCAGATAAATCTAGTGGAGGAAAAAGTACAACATTTCAAAATGTATACAATTTTCCACCTCAAAAGAGACAGAAACTTCTGCAGTAATTAACTATCTTGCTCTACGTAGACAACATCGCCCAATAACTGACAGTAATGCCAAGACAGGCACCTGCTGCAACTGGAACAAAGCACAAGAACTTCACGTCAGCCGGGGATTCAAACTGGTGAAACATTATCAGCACTGCGCTTATAAAATAGGAGCCCTACGAGTATCCAGATGGAGCTCTCTCAGCTCTAGCCCCATTTCAGCCCCATGTTCTAGAGAAAGCAGACAAACACTGATGCAACTAGAACACTGAGTCCGGGGGGAATAGCTCTCACTCAGACCGTGAGAGAGCGTTAGTACATCCACAGCGGTCACATGGTGCAGCGCTCTCTCTCTCCCTCTCTCTCTCCACGCCGGGCCCTGCTGCCTGTTGTGTGTGGCCCTCTTCCCATCCCTTTCACACAAGAGCTACATAATTGATAGCGAAGGGCGAGTTATGTTTTTATAAAGTGAAATACGTCCATCAATGGCTTTCTCTGCACTCTAAAGTTTAGTTGTGCCGGGATCAGTAAGTGGTGGCCTCAAGTAAAAGAGGTTTTAAATAACTAGCGCATTCATTGTCAGTACAATAAACCAAGGTAATCAATTATTTCTGCCAAAGTATTCAGCAATGTCATAAAGAGGCGGCGCTTTGGAACTGCAGTGATTGCCTCGACTGCTCATATAATTTAAATGTTATGATACGATGGTTAGCCCTAACCCTTTATGCCACAATTTCAAATAACTTACAGTCACAGATTAAATCATCCAAAAAATGAGTGGTCAGAGCTATGTGCAAATTATCTCCTCAACAAGCGTCTGAACACGTAACAGAAAACCATGTAGCCGAGGTCTTAATGCTTTAACAGCACAAAACTGAACATCAACATCAAATGGTTCAATACCACAGTGGCACATTGAGCTCCCTGCAGGATAACATTAGACCACTCACTAATTCAGACCATCGGGGCCAGTGTGACCTACAGAAATAATTTCTTTAGCAAAAGTGTCCACATTCACTGGTGCTGATTCCTCAAACGTGAATATTTGCTGTTTTTTATGATGGTAAATAAAAAAAAAATTTTGGACTCAAAATTGTGACTTTGGCTTTTTCCCTGTGCTCTAATATCGATTGATTGATTAAGAAAACTGTTGAGCGCATACCTTGGCAACCTAGCAACTAGCCCAACCTAGTCCAATATGAGATAAAAAAACATTTGAATCCAGTAGTTTAGGATTTTTATCTGGATCTGCATCAAACTGTATCAAAATACGGCTGATTATTTTGTCATCCATTGAGAAGTGAACAAAAATATCCTATCTGACAATGTTAAAGAAATTGAAAAATAAATCCTGGATCCTAAGGGGAGTTAATGGGGTCTACTTTGGGCAGAGACCCATCCTCCATCCATGTTTCGTGGAAACCTGTTCGATAGTTCTTGTGGTAATCCTGCTCACAAGCCAACAAACAGACACGGGTGAAAACATAACCTTGGTAATACTGAGCAAATCAATGTATAATGAAAACAGTCAAAGCACCATGAGCATATTAGCTGTGATGGAAACTGTTAAATTTGTTTCTTTTGGCCAAGACCTTGAAAATATAAGTATGTATATATATATGTATGTATGTATGTATGTATGTATGTATGTATGTATATATATGTATGTATGTATGTATGTATGTATGTATGTATGTATATATATATGTATGTATATATACATATATATATATATACACACACACACACACACACACACTTATAGTATATTCGGTACTTGTGCTTTATTTGCTATTTCATATATTTCAGTCCACTGTGACTGAGGAGAATAAGCTCCTCCTGAATAGCTGAAGTACTTGAATTTCACAGGTCAACATGATTTCATTATACTTTCATCTTTCAACTCCAAGCAGAAGTTTAAATGAGCCCAATGAGCAACTTCTACTGAAGACAAATATACGTGCTTCACTGTCGTCCGCAGCTAGCTAGCCGGCCTTTGCTAAACCCCGTCTATGGGTGCAAACCATCAACCACTCATCAAGGTCGGCTGCCTCAGACTTCACTTCCAGTGTTAAGCCTCGAGTTAAACCTGCATTCAGACAACTATTAAGACTACCATCATTCCCGCAGACACCACCAATCAACTGATCAGGGAAAATGTTTTTCTGCCCTCTTCCAAATGGCGCACCCTGGCAGAGAGACAACGGGGGTGTCATTATGAGTTGGTTCCAGTTAGGGGGGTACCGAGAGCTTGTACCATTCTCCATAGAGATGGACAAGGTTTTGAGAGCATGGATAGATTCAGAAAGGACATGTGGGGGCAGGTCCTCGAGCACACAGGCAGGAGACAACAGTAACTTGTCGATATTAAACAATGGAGGCGAGGCTGAGAGCAAACAGGATGGCGAGGATGAGTTGAGAGCTGCATGGGCACAAAGCATTGAGGCAACCAGAGCAGTAAGTTAGGTGTTAGTGGACACTGAGAGACACACAGATGAGCTTCAGTCATGTGTAACAGGGACACATACTGAGAGGACAAACAAACAGCAAGGGGAAGTCGAGGGTGGGACGTGTCAATTCCAGAGCAGGGAGGATGATGGCCAAATAATTCAAATACTTTTGAACAGTTGCATATCGACTGAAACATAAGAGCTAAAACTACGTCGAAAACAATCGCTGTTCTACACCTAAGTAAAGATTTACAAAGACACTGATCGACAATAATGGAACGAGAGTGAGTGCCCCGACCCCGTTCTTCCTTCTCCTTCGTCTTCATAATTGGGCCCCAAAACCACCCCGAGTCTTTGACTGACTCTGAGCTCAATTCCGGGCGAGACTTTCAGTATACATTTGTACAGGAGATTAAAAGCATGGCTGGATTGTGGGGGAAGCGTGGAGACAGGCAGAAATGTTCCAGTGGGAGTGGGAGGAAGGAAAATGACTTTAGGTACACAAACTAACAGAGACCATAGCGAGCTGAAACACAGAAATCAAGACGGGATAGACAGCAAAAACAAGAAAAGACTGGAACAACGTGTGACATGATAACCTTTCTTAATATAAGAGTATAAAGCTTAAGCTGGAAAGGTCAGCCCCCTTTTTTCTTTTACCTTTTCCCGCGTTTCTTTCCCCGATTCCAAGTTGATTCCTCCTCTGTCCCCTCTTCCTCACTCTCGAGTTAGTGCCTTCCCTCTTGACTTGCAGCCTTGCATCTCTATTTCACTCGAGTCTCGTCACATTTTTATCCGCTGTTGCCTCATCTCTCCTTCCTCAGACACCATTGCTCTTATCTTCACCCCTCCACGCAAGGGACTTTGAAGGGAAAACATGCCCTCATGGACAAAGGATATGAACGCCGTGAGGAAAAGTACGGGATTAGTACTTTTTGTTTTTTTGCTCAAAGCGTTGTGCTAGAGCTGTGCAGAACCGGTTCCACTGTACGCCGTGCAGAGAGCTGAGAAAACGGAGAACGCAAGAGTGCAAGAGAAGGAGGGAGAAGGGAGAAGGCATCAGTCATCGTGTGTGTGTATCTGTGTGTGTGTGTGTGTGTGTGTGTGCGTCTGTGTGTGTATGTGTGAGTGTGAGTGTGCATGCATGCAGGGTAGGAATGAAGGAGAGGAGAGAGGGAGGGACAGAGATTGAAAGAAAGGAAGGTGGGAGGGAATAGGAGTATACGTGGAGAGAGGAAAAGGGGAGGAGACATTTTTTCTCCGTTTTCCTGTTCACATTTTTTTAAACTGCCCCCCCTCCTCCTCCCCATTTTTGTGTGAAATGATCCCTCTAGTGTCTCCGTGTACACAACCGCCTTGTCAATAGGTCATTATTCTGCCTTTCCACAACTGTTTTCCCCTTGTCATATTCCCCTTTGTTGAAGCCAGCTGTGTCTTTAAGCCTGTGCACTTGAACTCTGAGAGTGCTTTTCCTTCTCTGTGTACTTCCCCTCCGCTGGCCCCCCAGCACACAGGAAAGAGACACAGCTTGCAGGAGAGAGAGAGAGAGAGAGAGAGAGAGAGAGAGAGAGAGAGAGAGAGAGAGAGAGAGAGCAAAAGAGAGAGAGAGAGAGAGAGAGAGAGAGAGGACAGAGGGGCAAAAAGGGGCAGAGAGAGAAATGCAGATGGGGGATGGGAAAGGTTTGTAAATGGTGGCTCAAGGCTTTGGACGACTTGAAAATCAGTTCAAGAAACAAAGAAGATGTACGACGTCCAAAACACGTAAAAATATTTTAATCCGAGCACAAGTTTCTCTCCTTTTTTTTCACCCTTGTCGAAGACTGAACGTACTGAATATTAAAAGGAATGGGTTTGATACGTTTTGTTGGGAAAGGTGAGAGAACAGACGGGTGGTGAAATATTGATTCCCCGTATAAATTATGCCCGCATGTTTGTAACATCATGAAAGCGTGCAGTCGAGAAAAAGTGCAAGGTTAAGGTCGGACCATTAAGCAGAGCCTCGCATAGCTGCACCAAATCTCCATGGCAACTGCTGACATACAGGTGAAATGTTTCATAATAAGACAACTCGTCTGTGTTGTGGGTCACAAAGTAGACTTCTATACCAGCTTATGCTTTTATGTGTTGGTCTGTTTTTTTCGCTGTATGAAAAAGAAAGTGAGTGGGCAGTCCACTCACCTTGACTGATTTAATTGTTGAGACAGCAGAGGGGGAGACAGAGGGGAGTCAGGAGCTCTGGCAGGATTCGATCGCAGGCCAGCGGGGGCACGCGGTAAACCGAACCACCCGACGCCTCTCAAAGCACAGACTTGCATATGTTAAATTGTTCTATATTATACAAGCAGTCCCTGAGCATTTATGTATGCGGTGCCAGAGTCTGCACAGTGGACCCGGGGCTCAGAAACGTGTCATGTAACTGGAGTGCATTTTATAACTTTAAGGCAAAAGATTTGAACAGCACCACCACCAACAACAAAAATAGAGTAACAGAGAGAAAGAAAAAGAAAAGTCCATGTAATGCTTTATGAGAAATAGGCCCATAGTTTTTAAATATTTTCCAATACATTTCCTGGAACTATGCAGGGTCTTCACAGCGATCACACAAAAATAAAAACAAAGAGAGTTCAATTAACGCTTCCCATTTAGTTACTAGCACAACCAGGACAGTCTTTAATTATACAGACCATAACGTTTCTGCAAACAACAGATACAATACATTTGCGCATTTTATGTGTCATATGAACATTTCTGCCACATGTGTCCGATCAGGTTCAGATTACATATATATGAGTTGACTTTCACGCAAGCAGGAGAAGAGGCTGGTAAAAACCCCTGCTTGAGACACTGTTTCAACATTTGATAAGCAAAACAACTGGATATTTTAATGAGGCAAACCATAGGGACATTGTCCGGTCGTATTAGTGCCAGTAAAACCACATGTTTTCGACGAGACGTTAGGATAAGCGACCACTGCTCAATACGGCCTTTGACTGTTTGTAAGTGCTAAACCACTGGATATTTTAAAACATGAAACCACTTTTTTACGACACCTTCAAACATTTGCAAACGTGAAACTACTGGATACATTTGACAAGACGTAGGGATACAGCTGCCAATCGCTAAACCACTGGATTTTTTTTTAATGACAAACCACTTCTCAAGAAGCATTCCAACAATTCTACATGCATAACCACAGGATATATTTGATGAAATTATGGGCTTATAACTGGGTATAATAAACTAGATGTTGGGACATTTTCCAGTTGTGTTAGTGGTAACAAAATCTATCAAAGACAAGATATTTTCCTGACCCCTGGGGCCCTAACCAAGTGGTTTTTGTTTTCAAACCAAACCACACTGTAGGCACAGTGATGCCAAAACATAAATTGAAAATTTAACATAACAAATTAAAGCTTCATACTAGAAGAGTCAAATGTAAAGTTTTAACATATCAGATGTGAAGTTTTAACATGTTAGTGTTTTGCTGAAACATATTTTGCCAACATCAATTCTTGCAATATGGTTGGGAAATTCCTTATTTCCTATTTTATCTCTAAATAATATCTAATAACAATATGATAGGAAGTTATGAGTAAATTGTAGGCCTGTAAAAACAATGTGTTATTTTGAGTTATACAAAGACATAATATACACAAGATAGTTCTGGAAAATTTCTCCAGCCTTTTTTTTTCACTCATATTCTGAAAATCAGCACAAGGCTGAAACTTTCACATTTACATTTTAGTTTCAAATCTCAGCAGTGAGGTGATTTGGGAGATTTGAAAGTATTTTTAAAAACCAGGAAATGCAATGTTCTCTTTGAAAAGAAGAACTTTGGTACAAGCAGGAAATCACTTGAAAGATACATGAAGTTTGTTGAATTAATATTAATTCAACAATTTTTGATTTATTCAGTGCTTGCAATCGGATCTCCCAGGATGAAATAGGCATACATTAGACCGGTACCAGCTTAAGCGATTCATTATAATTACTTATAGTATTCTTTATCCTTTTCTGTATTGTGTTGTTTATTTCTAATGCACTTAGGAGATGGACAGCACTGTAATGTATGTTGTGTTTAGACTGCAGCCATGTGAACCAAAGACAGGGACTGAAATATAGCCAATTAAAAAGTCAACAACTAAGTTAAATCTAGTGAAAAATGACTTTCAAGCTGATTTAATCCTGTCAAACCCTTAGATCAAAGAGGTAAGGGTGGACAAGAGGCCGTCTTATCTACAGAGAAAACATAAGTGGAGGGAAAATGTCAACATGACATGCACATACAGCACTTGAACCCGAACAAGAAAGGGCTGTCTGCTAAACTGAAGTAAAGCTGGAAGACTTTTTTGTCCGAAATACTGGAAATACAGGGTTCAATTTTTAGATTGTTTAATTTGTTAATCAGTTTAGACTAAAAAAAAGGGGAACTCTCCAGTTTCATGTATAAAAACAGGAAAAGGTTACCAGATGAAGTTTGCATGATGGTCTTAGAGTTGTAGATGTTTAAATTGTCATTCTTTTTTAACCACTATAATCAATATTAGCAGCTATAAACAATATTTGATATCCTTTTATATCATTAACTGATCAAGAAACTACTAGTTTGTGAAAAGGTCTTGTTTGATAAAGCTCACAATCCTCAGTTCACACGACCTCTCAACACCTAATCCAAGGCAAACAAAGTTAGCAACTAACTTGTGAATACACGAAACATTTAGCCGCTGAAGAGCCAGATATTTCCCTCAGGCACAGCTATTATATTAGAGAGCCTTAAGAGAGAGAGAGTGACGCCACTTACGTTCACTGCAATGGTTCAGTTTTTTTCACAGCAATGGCGAAGCATGGAGCCCCTCAAAAGTTCCCGGAAGTTAGCACAAGCTAACTGCTGCTCAATGTAATTCCTATGGAGCAGATGGTCGGAGCAACACTTGTTCAAGGTAAAATGTTTAAAGAATGACCTTTTCATATCACGAGTGCATTGGAATTAAATTGACATGAGTAATTAAGTATGTTGGTGGATTGCCCCCGTCTAGATTAGAAGATTTAGAGAATATTAACAGATAAAACTTTAGGCTAGCACACTGGATAACGATAGCAACACATGCAACAGGCTGATAAACGTAAATTCTGTTCTCTAAATATAACTTAATCCAATGCTGTCAATTTAAACTAGTAGTGAGGTTAATGTGTAGGGAATGTGATTGTAGTTAAGCGTCAATTTAATATTGCTGAGTCTGCAGAATGATGGGTGAGGCTTATGATATGAGGACACTGATTCTGGACTGGGAGCTCATAATGTCTCTCACCACCGCATTGCACTGACTCAACACCATCGTCAGTATGTATTTAGATATACATGTATGTATGTATATACATATATATATATATATATATATATATATATACATATACATATATATATATATATATATATATATATATATATATATATATATATATATATATATATATATACATATATATACACACATATATATATATATATATATATATATATATATATATATATATATATATATATATATATATATATATACACATACATACATATACATACAATGCAATACAATTATACAATAGCCTACTATATCAGGGCTGTCAGTTTTTAATAGATATTCGAGTATAGGTGCAGTGATGCCACTTCAGGAGTGCTGAGTAGGCAATGGTGAGACTGAAAACGCATAATGAATGCAATATTTTTCAAGCAGTCATACTAAACAAATGTCTCTAACAGGTGATATCATCTTGTGTATGTTTGGGAACCTACAGTAGGAGCACTTTGTTGTGGAGCGTCAGTGATGCTGCAGGCCAGAAGTACTGAGTGGACCACAGTGAGACTGAAAACATAGTTAGGTGGTTCAGACATAATAAATTATACTAAATGGGTATTACCTTGCAATATTATTCAAGGAATCATACTACACATAACGCTATCGCTATTTGTCATATTAGTTGATACACCTGTGCAACATCATGCAGTGCAGTACAACAGCTGTTCCATAAATTCTGCTTTTATAATATCTTATACATGTTCAGTTTTTGTTGACATTATCAGAAAGCTGTTCATTCTACTTTATGTTATTTGTTGAGGTCATAGTGGGTGGTGGTGCTGTGCTGGACTGCATTGTCTCGACAACTGTTGCTTATATTTTGCCTTATTTTAATGGAGAGGGCAAAATATCAGAAACACTGATGAATATAACGCACCCTAGCACAGCAGCATCCACTAAGACTCTCATAATAAACAGCAACCAGAATGATCACCTTTTAGAAATATATGAGTTTTATAAATGAAGAATGTATGGCAGAGCAGTTGAACTGGATTGTCTTAGACTGCACAAGTATGCCTTATGACATGGGTGATGAGTCTATGTATATTAGTATCTGTAATGGATATATAGTTAATGAATAATTTAAGTAATTATACAGCATTGATGCTGCATGGTGCACATCAGGAGAACTGAAGAGTAAGGACCAAAGATCTTATAGCTCAGGAATGATGATGACAAGGATGTTACATGTATCTTGTTAATGATTGTAGTTGGCGGAACAGTGATGTTTGCTGGATACAGGTAGGTGGAGGGGCAGTGATGCTGGCTTTGTCCTGAAACACTTTCAGCTGTTCTGGGGTTGCTTGGTGTGGAACCTAGGCCACTGTTCTTTTTCACCTTCTTGGTGTGGCTCTTGCTTCTAAGATGGCCATCTTTTAAGTGTTGTTTTTTCCTGTCATTCTTTTTTTTTTTTTTGCTTCAATCCTCAACCTAAACCTAATAAATCTACGATGATCTTTTCTTTTACTCCATAGCATGATGGAAGCCTGCTGGAGAGTGCCAGAGATTCCTTCTTCAACACACCCACTGCGTTGGGAAGCTCCATGAGGGAGGAACCAGCCTTTGTCCTAAACAGTTCCTCAATGTGGGGAATGACATCATAGACTTCTTGGGAGGGGTGGCAACTTAACTTTACTTGTTTTTTTGAGTAGTTTTTCTTGTTCTGTGTTCTCTGTTTTCAATTTAATCTTTAATTGAATCTTAAACTTCCCAGTGGTGTGGTATTTGAAAGTGTGCGAAACTGCAAATGCATTGTTTGAATATGATTACCTCACATATTTCTCTCTGTCTTTGGGGAAGCCATACATGCCTTTCTCCGAACGATTGGAGCATCCCCATGCAGCACAGTGCACCATGGTAAAGACTGTATTCAAGGACAACATAGCAGAAAGGACACAAACAGCTTGACATGCTGATCTGTTTGACTTCTTTAAATACAGTTTTTAAGAAATTCATTGTGGTATTAAGTGCATTGGGAAAAACAAGACTGTGTGTGATTTATTATGCATCAATGAGTAGAGTAATTTGGGAATAAGTAAGAATAGTTAACAAACAGTGATAGAATTCCATTTATTTGCAATGAATTCAAATCAAAATTGTATTTATTTGTCATGGATTTCTTATTTGAACACAGTTATCATCATAATGCTGCTGCGAGTCCAGACTTATTTTGCACTCAATTGGCAAATCATTGTTAGTCACCTGTTAGTCTGCCTCACTCAAGTCTGAAAGTAAAAAAAAAAACAAAAGAGAAAATATTAAGATTTTATTTCTGTCAACGACTGTACATGTTTAGTAAAGTTAACAGAGTTCAAAGCAATTAACACAAGTGCATAGGTATTGATAAGTAAGAATAGTTAACAAATAGTGAAATAGTGAATCAATAAAATTCTATACAAGTTTTTGCTGCTACCTTTTGCACTCATGCAAATTCTCACATAGCTCACACACATGCACACACAATTTCGCCGCTTACGTTAGCTTGTAAGCAGGATGCAGGATTTGGGGTAGCTGAGTGTATCTACTGCATGTGTGTAAAATAGCAAGTGCGTGCTTAAAGGGCTCGCCATATCAACTTAATGTTTATGTATGTAAAAATAACTAAAAATATCAACTGTGTAAACAACACCAACACTCCTCTAGTGCTCCAAGCTTGCAGTCTGGACTGTAAGCTACACTGCTAACTGAGCTAACTAGCTAAAGGCAACTACAGTTAGCAGCAGTTAACGGTTACTCTGTTGATGTGCTGCCCCCTATTTGTTTAGAGTATGAATCTAACACTTGGCCAGTTCTTCCATATTGCCCTTTAAGGTCAAGACTGAACTTTTCCATCTCTGAGTAAATAAATGTTTTTTCTGTCTTTTCTCTCATCACCCGTCTCATTCGTGTTTGAACCCAAACTTGTAAATCTTCGCCAGTGCTCATGAAGCAGGTGAATGGCTGTTTTTAATGGTACAATAATAAACTGTAGACTGTAGACCATCTAAGGCTGCTGGGACTGAGGGCCTCAACATCTCTGACTGAATAAAGATATAAATCTTACTTCCTGCTTTTTTTAAGAGCTAACCAGACACATTACCGTGATCTTAAAATGCCTTTAAAGAACAAGAAAATGTTGGAATACTATCATAAAAAAAGCATCTGTCTACATGTGCGATTTGCCAGCAAGGCGCCAAAGTGAGTAAAGCCAACTTTTTCAATCTAAAAAGAGGGCACTGGTCTAATGCATTGCAAATACAAATAGGTATCGACCCACTGAGAGGTGGAGAGGAGGAGGAGGGAGGGAGGGAGGGAGGGGGATGGGCAGATGATAAAGGTCAAAGAAGGTGTGTGCTGCATGCGCTCATACCTTTTGTCAAAGAGGACGAATACACTCTCCATAGTTAACCACATTACTGAGGAGCAGCGAGGACGAAGGGGGACTGGATCCTACGAGAAACACTTCTCTCTCTTAATGCAGACAAACTATTCCCCCCAGCCCAAGGACAGTCATTACCTGAGGGGAAAGAGGCAGCATGTGTGTTAGGGGAAGAGATGCTTATACTGGCGCTGATCTTGAAAGGGCCTGGCCGATCGATCGCATTAAGCTCCCTGCGAAAGAGAGAAATCAATATGTTTTTAAAGGCGAAGCAGGCTGCATGTGGTGTGTGCGTGTGGGCTTCATTGATACCGCCAGACGTGTTCAGAGAGAAGCTGTTCCTGAAAAAGAACGATCACATTTCGAGGTCAAGTGCTTTCATTTCCAATACTTATCTACAAAAATCTGAACACTTGTGAGAAATACGTACATTGAAACCGTGTCCCGGTTTGAGTTCCCATTATCACAGCAGAAGACCAGCCAGTATTTGAGGAGCACGAATGCCAAACTGGCAGGGAAAATCAATAGTTTGAAGAAAGTCGTGCAGAAGCTGTGAGGTCTGAGAGGCTGCATGAGGATTAGAAAGACAGGAAGAACGAAGCAGAACGACCTGTGACTCTTTGAGAAAATTAATTGCTTGTTTAATGCAATCAGTCTTATAGTTAACAGCAGAAATTGCCTACAGAGGTTCACCACAAGAAGATGGAGTGGGAAGGAGGTCAACGCCAGCAAAAAGAGTGAGAAAGAGAGACGGTCGGTAAACAAAGACGGAGAAGGCAATTTAATTTCCATCAGCCCCTCAAAACAATGCTAATCAATACTAACACACCCACTCTTGAACATTTTCTACCTCTCTCATGTCTCTATCTATCTATTTCCATCTCTCACACACACTCACTCACCGCAATTTTTTTTCCCTTGAGTTGGCAACTGGGACAGGCAGTGTGACCCAGTACAGGCAGGAGAGAAGAAAAAATCCACACAGATCTGACACACTGTCCTCAGAGCACCTGCAATGACACAAACACACACCACTGTCAGGAGACAGAAAGGAAAGGGAAAAAAAGGTTAAAATAGAAATAGACCAAGAGAAACCAAGGGACTAATGAGGAGCTGCGTGAAAGAAAGAAGGAAAAGGGACATAAAGGTGTGTGTAGACGGAAAAGGAAGAACAGACTGAAAGACAACAGGAAAAGTGAGAGAGGTAACAGGAATTACTGACATCGCACAGAGAACTAATAATCAGCTAATGGCTCGTCTGTAAAGCATTAAAGGCCGACATGTTTGTTTTCATTCTCTTTCATTGTGCAAATGTCCTGCAAGAATGCAGTATTTCAAATAAAATTAAGGCCTGATATTAGACTTAAAAGAAATACAAATGGAGGGATGATGGTTGAGTTTGAAGAAAGCTGACAGATGCGGTTATCAAGGGAGAAAAGGAGAGCTGACACCTAAATATAGCGATAAAGACTGGGACAGAGTCGTGAGTAGTAGTTTCTGCCTCGTTCGGTGCAACATTTTGAACTGGGATTAAATTTAAGAAGAGAAACCAGCCTGCCCTCTAGTGGTTACAAAGAGGAACTAACACAGTCTGGTCAGGAGTGAAGTGCAGCTCCCTGATCAATATTATCTAAGAAGCCGTGGTGGAAAGTAAAACAGTACATTTACTCAAGCATTGTAATTAAGCACTGTTTCAAGGTTCCTGTGCTTTACTTGAATATTCACATTTTATGTCACTTTAAAATAAAATTTCTTCTCTATCAAGGGAGCTACAGGACTTTTTACATTTACTTCACAGTTGTAGTCACTCTGTAATCTAGGTTTTACATACAAAACATATAGTTGGCTCGTAAAATACGATACTTTGCAAACTAGGCAACAATCAATTAGCAGCAACATTTTTTTTTTACACTTAATAATGTAGGGGTTCTGACCTTAAGGGACTATAAAGAAAATACTCTTATGGTACAATCTTGTTAATATTATATGAGCCTTTGCTCTGTGATTTATGTGAGTCTTTCAGTCTGTGTTGCTGTGAACTGCTGGTATTTATGGATGCTTTATTGATCTTAAACATACAGACTCGCAGCTTGTTATGGTCGTAGCTCTGTGGTCAAGAGCCATGAGTTTGAACAAATTATATAGGACAGTTTGTTGAAAATAAGCCCAGATAAATTAGTTATCATCACAATGCTGCTGCGAGTCCAGACTTATTGTGCACTCAATTGGCAAATCATTGTTAGTCACCTGTTAGTCTGCCTCACTCAAGTCTGAAAGTAAAAAAAAAAAAAAAAAGAGAAAATATTACGATTTTATTGCTGTCAACGACTGTACAGGTTTAGTAAAGTTAACAGAGTTCAAAGCAATTAACACAAATGCATAGGTATTGATAAGTAAGAAGAGTTAACAAATAGTGAAATAGTGAATCAATAAAATTCTATACAAGTTTTTGCTGCTACCTTTTGCACTCAGACAAATTCTCACATAGCTCACACACATGCACACACAAACTCGCCGCTTACGTTAGCTTGTAAGCAGGATGCAGGATTTGGGGTAGCTGAGTGTATCTACTGCATGTGTGTAAAATAGCAAGTGCGTGCTTAAATGGCTCGCCATATCAACTTAATGTTTATGTATGTAAAAATAACTACAAGTATCAACTGTGTAAACAACACCAACACTCCTCTAGTGCTCCAAGCTTGCAGTCTGGACTGTAAGCTACACTGCTAACTGAGCTAACTAGCTAAAGGCAACTACAGTTAGCAGCAGTTAACGGTTACTCTGTTGATGTGCTGCCCCCTATTTGTTTAGAGTATGAATCTAACACTTGGCCAGTTCTTCCATATTGCCCTTTAAGGTCAGGACTGAACTTTTCCATCTCTGAGTAAAGAAATGTTTTTTCTGTCTTTTCTCTCATCACCCGTCTCATTCGTGTTTGAACCCAAACTTGTAAATCTTCGCCAGTGCTCATGCAGCAGGTGAATGGCTGTTTTTAATGGTACAATAATAAACTGTAGACTGTAGACCATCTAAGGCTGCTGGGACTGAGGGCCTCAACATCTCTGACTGAATAAAGATAAAATAAGCCCAGATAAATCTAAATATGTGCAAGGCGAAAATAAAAAAGCTGCGGTAATCCACAAACGCACTTAAGATTTTAGGAGGACAGTAAAACCAGTAATGATGTGCATTTATGAATTCCAGTGTGTCAGCTTATTATGGTGAAACCCAAACTCAAAAACAATGTAACAGCCAACCTGAACGCTGTTTTATTAAACATTGGTAAGTATTTTGGTTAAAAATCAAATGTGGTTATCATTGCTTTGATTTGACTGAAAAATATAATAAATTAAGTTATGATTGTTGAAATATAAAATCTGTACTGTCTCCTAATAAGGACCTTCAAAAATATTAAAGCAATAACTTTACTATTGGTTAATAAATTATTTACTACACTGCTCAAAAAAATGAAGGGAACACTTTAAACACACATCAGATCTTAATAAATGAATTACTCAAGTTAGTAAATCTTTTCTGATGTACGTTATATAATTTGTTGAAAACAAAATGACGTAACAATGGTCAGTGAAATCCAAAATCATGAGCCCACTGAGGGCTGGATTCAAAATCACACTGAGAATCAAAGTAAATAATTGAACAGGCTGATCCAACTTGCTTGAATTCTATCACTGCAACTCATCATGTGACTCAGTAGTGTGTACGGCTCCCGCGCACCTGTACACATACCCAGCAACGTCTGGGCATGTAGCTGATGAGTCAGCTGCTGGTGTCCCGGGGAATCTCCTCCCAGACCTGGATCAGGGCATTAGTGAGCACCTGAAGTCTGTGACCGCACTTGGTGTCGCTGGATTCACCAATGCATAGCATCCCATAGGTGCTCAATTGGATTTAGGTCGGGGGAACAAGAGGGACAGTCAATGGCATCAATACTTTCGTCATCCATGAACTCCCTACACACTCATGGCCAAATGAGGCCTGACATTGTCCTGCATCAGGAGGAACCCAGGGCCCACTGTACCATCATAAGATCTGACAACCGCTCTGAGGATTTAATCCCGGTACTTTACAGCAGACAGGGTACTGTTGCTTATGACATGGAAGCCTGTGCGACCCTCCAAGGATATGTCTCCCCAGACCATCACTGATCCACTGCAGAACCGGTCATACTGGATGATGTTATAGGCAACACAATGTCCACCACAGCATCTCCAGAGTCTCTCACGTCTTTCACATGTGCTCAGTGTGAACCTGCTCTCATCTGTGAAGAGAGCAGGACACCAGTAGCGGACCTGCCAATTCTGGTGTTCTCTCACAAATGCCAGTGGAGCTGTATGGTGCAGGGCTGTGAGCACAGGTCCCACTAGGTGCCATTCTGGAGCAACTGGACTACCTGTGCAACCTGTTTGGACTGCAGGTGCCGCCTCATGCAGAGAGAGCAATTGTCTGTGGCCACCACATGCAAAAACTTTCCCTTTATGTATGTTGTTTTGCTTTTGCCTCTCCATTGCACCTGTTGTCACTTTCATTTGCACCAAAGTAGTGGAATTGATTCATGATTACTTCTGCTTCCTAAATGGACAGATTGATATCCCTGAATTTTAACTGACTTGGTGTTATACTATGGCAATAAAGTGTTCCCTTAATCCCCCAAGTACTGTACTTTAAACAATTAGGATCTGGATAAATAGTTTAAAATCCGAACCTAAATCCACTTATTAATAACCCATTATTCTCTAAAGATGCATGGATTATTAAAAAAAATGTTTTATTAATGATTAATGACAGCAGATGTAATGGTTATTAGAAAGCAGGAGTATTTATAAACAACATTATCACTAACTGGTCTATTAAGGTACTGTTATTTATTTTATTTTATTTTTTGAGGGACTTGAGTTTCCAGTTTATGCTTCTTCACAACATAAAAAGAAAATATATTTTTATATCTATGTTTTTTCTTACTTTATAGAATAGGTTTTGTTATATTATTTCATATTTCTTTCACAATATGAATTATAAATATATATATACATATATATATATATATATATATGTATATATATATATATATATATATATATATATATATATATATATATATATATATATATATATATATATACATATATATTGGATAGTATATCGCTTATAGCTTTTTTAACTAGTACGTCTTATGACCAGAAGTTATGATAACTTTTAGTTTTTCATTTTGTCATGTGCCAATTTAATGCAAACTTGGTTGCTGGTTCAGAGACCCGGCTCCCCCAGCTGCATGTCGAAACAAGAGCAAGATACTGAACCCTAAATGGTCAGTAGACAGGAAAAGCACCATAGAAATGCAAATCCATTTACATCATAATTTTTTCTGTCACTTCATGACCAGGTGTGACTGTGGGATTGAATCTGTGTCAGTTGTTTTGGTTTTCGTCTGTTTTATTTTTTTTATGACAGATTAAATAAAAACTACCATGTCAAAGGAGTTCTCCACCATTCATGTAATGTAACTACGTAGATTCACTTAAACTTTGAGGTACTTTCCTCAGGTTTTACCCCCTTTGCTACTTTGCTTTTCAACTCCACACATACATTTTGACACCTGTGCTATTAAAATCTATTTCAATAATTACATATAGTAGCCTACACACAGCATTGGTACTTTCTATTTTGCCACTTTGCATTGCTGCTTCTATTGGAATCTATTATGTTTTTTCCCAACCTGGCAACCATAAAGATGTCTTCCCTGATCATCTTACAAGCCACTGATGAAGCAGTCAGTTAACACAGCCTGTAAATCTTTAATAAAAGGGCGCGTTGTTAGAAAGTGGAAGCAAAACGAGTATCTTGAACGATGACGTGACCATAATATCACTGTTATCTGCCACGCGCCAAACAAAAAATAAACCTGCACGAGGGATAAACATCAAATATCACAGAGTTAAAGGACAATGAGTATTATTGTAAGTAATAGGACCGAACAGACGTCCTGTAACAGAGAGAAAGCCCCGTTCACTCAGCTGTTTACCTTCACTGCCCATATTTGGTCCGGTGGGGTGTCGCCCCGTCAGCTCTTGCTCACGGCGCTGAGTAAAGGAAGTGAGTCACACTGACGGTAATGTTACGTCTCTGTTGCAGCAGCAGGGACGAGCGCAGAGCCGAGAACAAGGAAGCAACATGTGCTAACCATAATAACTCCAACACAGCAGCACGGAGGCAGCAGCAGGCAGACAGCCACGAGACAACAAGCACAAGGGGCCCCGAGGACACTCACGCGCTGCCCGGACGCTTTGTATCGTGAGTACCGCTCTCTATCTGTCTCTCTCTGAGTGTTTTTATCAATGGTTAATTTGTTGAGGTCGCTTTTATCAAACTGTTATCAATAAGTCCGCCACTTGATTTTGTGTGTCGTTCTGTTTATTATCAGCGAACAATTTATTTTTATGTTTTTACTAGTTTATCACAAAGGGGTTTAACGGATAAACTTTTAGAAACTACCCCGCGTCAAACTTTTTTAAGAGTTGAGTAAACGTGAAGTTGTACCTTCAACACCTCAGCGGAGGCCTGTTTCTGCTCATTTCCACTGGGGGGTTTCCGCGCTGTCAGAAAACCCGAAAACCCAAATGTGTTATTTCCAGCTCGTCGCGAGAAGTTTCCTCTCCCTCAGCAGTGAGAACAGAAACTAGAGTCCCGAGAGAGAATTCAGCTGTCGTTTCATCTCGACTTTTTTTTCTTCTTCAACTTATTCTTCATTTCTGGTTGTGATACACAGCCACGAGCAGCTACACGCACACAGACACGTGTTCCTAACTTGAGTCACGCACTCAAAGTTGTGTCTTCATCGCGTTGTTGTGTCTCCTTCAGTTTCACCTGAAGTGAAATATCGACGAAACCAGATCTCAAAGAGGTCTCACAAAGCCTCACCTGTACCTGCCTGTCGGTCACAACCACGAACCCCCTGTTCAGCTGTGCATTGAGAACACCTTAAAGGTGCACTGCGTAGTTTTGGAGAAGAAACCCTCACGTGGAATTTTGATATTTGCATTATTAACGACTTAATAACACGAACTCAGAAATGTGTATCTTTTCCAAAACTGAATAAACAAGAGGTTCTCAGGGGACAAGGTCCCCAGAACACTGTTTGTTTATAGGTGGCGGACCCTGCCACCTTTCTGGATTCAAATTGAAGAGTACGGAATTCTGTTGTTCCTTCAAGGTCAGTCCGTTTAGTCAGGCATGAAAACAAAGAGAGTTTGTTAGGTCGTTAAAATATCAGTCAATCAAGGTCCCACTCCCACCCCAAAACTGCATAGTGCACCTTGATAATTGATAATTACCTACTTGGTAAAACAGTATGAAATTGTTTTGTCCTTTAAAGTCAGCTTGTTTATTCAGTTTATTGTCACAAAGTAAGATAATTTGTTTATTTAGTTTGTTTAGGCAAAAAACAGCCAGATAAAGATCTTTATCATTTGGATTAAAATGTCCTCCCCAAAAGCACCTTTTTGATAAGTTAAATCAAAACAAAGAACAAAAACATGTCGGCTTATACTTGTTGAGACACACTTGGTGAGATGTTGCTAAAGGTGTTGATCATTTATTATTAATAGTAATTATTGCACTTTCTCTTTGCATTCCCCTCAAATGCTGTTTGGAGGCATAGAAAAATCAGTCAATTAAGATTATTCTCTTTTGATTAAAATGTCTTACATTAAGCTACATAGTGCTGCTTTAAAGGCGTCAAATGGCGACCAGAGAAGTGATTCAGCCTCTCCTCCATCATTAAACACACGGTCTCAGTCTGCAAATCGGTCAAGTTTTTCACACGTAAAATCAAAACAGTATCAGCAGACTTTGTGATAATGGCTGCATGTCGCTGTTCAGTAAACAGACAGAGTAAACATGGTGTGCAGACTGAGTAGCCAACTCTGCTCGTCATGGTTGGGAGCCTATTTTTTTTTTAAGGGCGTCACTGAACCTTTGATTAGATCAAGAAAGTGGCACAAGTAATCAAAATAAAATAAAATAGATAAACCCAGTTGGAGATGTGAATGTGTCTCAGGTTTCCTGGTATCTCCAAACATTTCTCTTTAAGTTGGTATGATGCAAGTTAGTTGTAAACATGACTCAGTCTGGGCTGGGCTCTAACAGAATACAATGCGTGACTTGAGAGCGATGCGTGTGGTGTTGCATGTTGTCAGCTGAACCTTGTGTCAGGGCCAAAAATAATAAATCACAAGAAATTATTTTAACACTGTTACATGTCGTCCTGTGTGAACCACTACTGTATTTCTCAGATAATCCAACAGGTGTTTAAATTGTTTATTAGTTTGTGAGACAGATACATTTTTCTCAAGCCATATCGGAAAAGCCAGAGCTGACACTATTAGTAAATTAGTTGAAATTGAATCAGCTGCAATTTTGAGAATCAATTCATCATTTAATCATAAACGCCCACAAAAAACACTGGTTCCACCTTCTCACATATGAATATTTGTATGTCCTCTTTGATACCAAACGGAATATCTTTGGATTTTTCATTGTTTTTTGAACAAAATAAGCTTAAACTTGGGATTGAATGCGCACAATGTAACTTGTGACTCTATGGGTCGGACTTTGGTGATGTTGTGAAGTCGTGTGGGATCGTGGAGGTTGTTTTCATAAGTGTTAAACAGCCTCCTTTCCCCGTGAAAATTGATTATCGTGCTCCAACACGAGCGAACAAACAAACACTCTCTGACGTATCACAGTGGTCCTGCTACTGTTACCTTGATTGAAGGTGCAGATGTCGGTTTGATTGTTGTCGGGAATATTTGGGATAATGTAAGTACACAACTCAACAAAATTATATAACAAAAGCCTAGCGACTTTGAGACATTGTGATGGTAATTTTCTCTATATTCTAACATTTTATTACCAAACAATTAATCAGTTAATCAAGAATCAGATTAATAATAGTAAAAAAAAATAATAATAAACTCCTACATCAAACAACTTAAATACTAAAATGAATTGATATCACAATGGCAGGAGACAATAACATACAACGTAGTATTTCTTCAATAATTTTCGCATCTTGTTTTCTGAAACATTCAGAGCCAAATGTATGTTTCATCTCTGCTTTATGTTACTGAAATGTGAATCATGTTAACTTGGACATGAACACTCTATATGAAAGATTGAGGGGGACAAGGGCAGTGAGACGTCCAGTTAAAGCACAGTCAGCGAACACACCCTCAGTGTTTTCTCGAGGTTTCAAGTTGAGGAAATACAATGCTGCTTTAACATTCTTTAAAGTTTTGGCAGAAATTTTGAAACGGCAACGGACCAGAAAAACCTGTGTCAGTGTTTGTGTGTGTCGGACAAAGTGACAGGTTGTTCTGACCAATAACCTTTTGCTTTTTCGGAATGTTGGAATGAACCCTCAGCTGCTGAGTGATGGAAATCAAAATGGAGATGTAACCCAGAAAAACAACAAACTGAAGGATACGTGCAATTTGAACCTGTTTACCACGCAAACTAATAACTGACTGCAATTTGAAAGGCTGCTGTTTAACATCTAAACATATGGCTCTCATAGTTGGAGTGATGTAAAAACATATTTGTTAGGGTTCTAAAGTTACAACTACTCTTACTTGTTGTGTCACACCACTCCTCTTAGTCGAGGTTGTGGCCAAGTCCGCCGGGGCAAATAATAATTTTCTCTCACAACACATTACACATGCTGAAGCAACAGTTGTGTGTTCCAAGCCACAATAACAAATGACTCCCTGCACCTCAAAGTTCAAGGCACGACTCTCTCGTCAGGGCCATCAGCAGGATGTCAGCACTCCGAGCCATCTCTGCTGCAAAGTTGGATTTGCCTTGGCCTTTGTTGAACACAGTTCTCTCTTCGGTCAGGCTGACATTGGCACCAAACCCAAACAGACATGCTATCAGAGCATAAACAGCACAGTGAGCTCATTGGATTTGCATTTCAGAATACTTGCATGTCAGCATGGCAGGGCTACTTTGCATCTTGTTTGCCTGAATACAAACTCCACTCTCAACACGTCGCCATGTCCGTAGCTGTAAAATGCCAGGCACTCGTACACACAGCGCTCCCCTGAAGGTTATAAAAATAGGAGGCTGAGGGGTAACTGCACAGGGAAGTGCTGTTATCACTGCAACTGACGTTCCTGCTCCCCCGCAGCTTATTGAAGGGAAGTCACAGTCTGTTACCAAAAACTTAAATCACACTTCTTTATGTACTCAAATGTCAGCGTGGTGTGTTATTACAGAGCCACTCACTCATTCTCATAAACACAGAGACACCACAATGTATATGTTTACAGCCTCAAGTGATTTTTTTTCTCCCCTTTTTTCCTCAGTTTTTCTACAGACACCATGAAAAGAGAGGTGAAAGCTGGAGTCAACTTCCTCAAACGCCTGGTCGTGGCACGTGGCAAACTGGATGAAGCCAAGGCAGAATTGTTTGCTGAGAAGCTACAGAAACTATTATGCGACAAATACGAGGACCACTGGTACCCTGACAGCCCCAGCAAGGGCCAGGCGTACAGGTAATTACTAATATTAAAGGTGCACGTTGTAGTTTTGGGGCAGAAATTTTAATTTGGGAGATCTTTGTTTTCATGACTGAATAAAAAATCATTTTATAATCATTTCATATCGGTTTACTATGTTTATATGTGGCAGAACCTGCCACCTCTCTAGCTTCCAAGAGTGTTCTGGGACCTTATTTTCCTCTGAGAACAGCTTATTTATTCAGTGATGGAAGAGATAAATATTTCTGAGTTTGCATTATAACCTCATTAATATAATAAGTCTTGGTTTGAATTTCTTCTCCAAAACTACACAGTGCTCATTTAAAAAGATTAAAAGATTGTAGAATTATATCTCATTTATCAGCGAGATCCATATAATCATTCGCGCTTACTCTACAGATGTATCCGGATAAATAATGGAGTGCTCTGTGATGAGGCGGTCCTGAAGGCGTGTGAGGAAAGTGAGCTCACACCCAGTGAGCTCGGCCTCCCGCGTGAGCTCACTCTGTGGATCGACCCCCTGGAGGTGTGTGCAAGGTGAGTCACCGGCTGGCCTGCTGAGGCAGAGGCAAAGAATGACACCGACAGACGAGCTTTAACAACAAGGAGGCGTTTCTCAGTCTAGCCAAGATTTATGAGAGTGAGTTCAAGCCATGATGCATACTGCAAAGTGGTGAATAACAGCATGTGGGACGTGAAAAGTACGAATATAGGCAACAGTTAAATTAAGAATGACTTGCGTGTGGTTTAAAATAACCCGCCTTTTTTTTCTTCACAGATCTGGAGAGAACAGCAGGCCCTTCACGATAAGCTTTTTCAAAGAGGAAGATGACGAGGAGGAGGAGGAGGAGGGTGCGAAGGGAGAACGGCATGACTTGTCTGGGGAATCTGTAAACCTGGACACATCAGATTACCACTCCGCTACCTCTTCAGATTGTGGTTCCACTGCATCGAGCGACACAGAGGAGGAGGCAAAAGATGACGAGAAGGAGGTTGCGAAGAAGGAAGCGGCAGAAAGTGACACGTACACAATATTGATGGTGCCCAGGATTCGGAAGAGGCGCGGAGAAGGACCAAATAAGGTCAAATACGTCAGAAATATGGTAATTATTTCTTATTTAGGACCATCTGTTCGTGATATTCTTTTCTTACTGTCAAGAAATCCCATAAAAAACAAACCAAGGAAACTGAACCTACGACATGTCTTGTCTGTGCAGTCAAAGTCTGATATGACTGTGTATAATCTGTGCCATAGAATTTAATTGTTGTACAAAAACACATCAATGAACCACACTGTACTGAAGAGTTTGAAGCTTTAGTTTACATTCAGTTTCTAAATCAACATGTCATCTATTCAGCAATTCTAGAGAATTCTCATTCCCAGCGGAATCAATCAACAATCTTTATCCAGACTAGCAGCCATCCAACAGCACCATAAATTACATTTATACAACCCAAGTAGAAGGGGGGGAAAAAAAACAAAACAAAACATATATATATATATATATATATATATATATATATATATATATATATATAAATATATATATATATATAAATATAAAAATTGGGCTATAACACTATTATAGTAAAAATACTTAGGTCTATACCAAAAAACATCATTTATGTATCTGCATTCACTTGCAGCTCAATTAATTGTTCATTGAATCACTTGATTCAAATTGTGGATTCTGCTCGACGATTTTTTGGGTGACTGCATCTCAAAATATGTCAGACAGTTAAGCTTCATTTGAAATCCTTAGAAGAAGCATTACGGTCTGAAACATTTGCATGAATTACCATAAAATGGGCACTGTAGTGGGAGTCAGTCCCTCATACCATATCCTGCTGCTTTTAGAGCCAGAACATCAAATGTGTTAATCCGCAGCTGGAATTGGTCCCAAAGAAATGCACCAATTATGCATATAGGTAACGCTTGCTAGAAACTACAGTTCCTGGCTGCCACTACCTAATGGCAGCTGCAGTTAGCAGTCACTCTGATGAAATGCTACTCTTGTTTGTTTTGAGTGTGAATTAGACAGTTCTTACATACTGCACCTTTAAATATGTCCCCTGTAGGAACAGAACGTCTGAAAGAACTGAGAGACAGACAAAGGGATTGTTGGTTTTGGTCTTTTCATGGGACTTGTTGACATTGTGATTACGTTTCAGTATTAAATGTTCTAGAAAGGAAAACACCTTTGTTTCCTCCCATATGGACAAAGTGTGTTTCACGTCCCTCTAATCTCTTGCACTCCTTCCTGTTCAGATCCCTGCCAGCCTCCAGTATTTCTACCACCCTGCACCAGTTTGGCCTCAGTACAAGAAGGGCGCTCCAGTGTTTCTGAACACAGTGTGCGTGCCTCCAGCACCGCCTCCTCCGCCCCAGCAGGTATTTGGCTACTACATCTTGCCGCAGCCGTCTCCACAGTTCATCCTGCCTCAGGCCACTCTGCAGCCCTGGGGAGCTGTGAAGGGTTAGACCGTCCAGGGAAGTGTCTTTCCAAGCTCCCTCAACTGAGCCATGTTGTGTCAGGTCTCTGAGTCCAGAAAAAAATTGGGCCACAAAAGAACATTTTTAACTGTATCGCTGAAAGTAATTCCTTGTGCAACCTCTAATAATTCCTCTTTTCATTTTTTATATTTCTGGTGACTTGTAATCTATGTCTTGTACTCAGCAAAGATACCACTAAACTTGAGCAAAAACTTTGTTTTGTTGCCATCAATCTGTCAGGTCTGCACTGCTAATTCTTTCTTACGTACTGTACACGTGAAGAATGACTTCAGTCACTGGGTGCTAGGACTAACTCAGGAACTCTCAGCAATATCCTTGAAATGCCAAATAATTGTCTTTCTCTGCATTATTTTTGTTGTTTTGTCAATCTCTTTGCTATTCCTCTCACCAGATAGTGTGTACACAGTGTATACATCACGGTAAATCAATGTAAAATGTGATTCAGAGTTTTAATCTATTGTAGCTAAAGTTACCTTATGTGTATATTAAGAAGAATATTTTTACTAAACTGCTTGTAAATAATCCAGAACTTAGATGCACACTTTCTAACCTCACTGTGTTATTGTTGTAACTTATTTGGCCACCACGAGATGGCGCTCAAGTCACAGCTCATACATGGACGTGTATATTCCTTTTTTTTTTTATTAACTGGCTGCTCAATATTGCACATGTAACCTCAGAGAACATGGTTTGAAACTCTCTGCTGTCAGCAAAATTCCCAATGTTTATTATCCGGGTGTATCTGTCTTATGGCCTGCTAAAAGAAAAGCTGTGTGGGTTTTTTTTTTAAAAAAAAACTTTTTTTTATTGTAAATAACTTGCAATGAAATCTACTCCGGCTGTATAAATCCTGACAGTCACTCACTGATCCTTATATACTGTGTGCGCATGTTGTATTATTTAATTATAGTCATGCTTATTTATTGGAACTTTGTGTGCTTTAAGCATTTGTTTTGCATTTGCTATTTACCTCCTTATTGCCACCAATTAAATCATCTCACACCTGATTATTCAAGTCATCCTCTGTCGTTTATTCCTGTAATCAACTTGTGCTGAATTTGGTGCCGTTTACTGTAATGAAAACATTTTGACCTGACCTAGAAAAACCACCTGTCCTTCTGAGCGCTGTAGGGATCATTACAAGTCATACAGGCAGGATGCTGCAGCGGAAGGACTGCTGCGTACTGGGTGCGTCATTTAACCCAAGGTCATGACGCTGTTCCTCCTCTGGAAGGCCTAGTGAAGAGAGCGAGGGGAGAGCTTGTGTCACGTAGTGTTTTGCCTATGGAGGACTTGCAGGAAGTGAAAGGACATGTTGGCAAGTCAAGTGAAAAAAACGAACAGGAATGGGAAGTACACCAATATACAATAAAGCAAATACGGCATATTTATAGTGATTCCATGAAGGCAACACCTTAAAATCCTGTTGAAAAATGAACCCAAGTGACTTCCAAACCCTGACTGCCGCGGGGTCAGAGCGCAACAGGTCACCGGAGCGCGCTCAGCCACGAGATGTCACTCTGTAGCTGCTGAACTCGTGCTCATCCCTGTTGTCAGACTACCAATAAACAAAGGCATGTAACATGAGGTTCCTTATGTTTTGTTTTTTATGGTTTTCCTTATTTGTGCTCAGAAAAGAAAAGCAGGTATTCATGTGGCCTGTTCACCGATAATTAAAATACAAAACAGGCACAAGAATCTGAGAAAACAAAAGAAAAACATGGACACAAAGAGTTCATTTGTGGCAGGCTGACGCACGCACACACACACACACACACACACACACACACGCACGCACACAAATTTAAAATACTAACCCATGCAAATAGGAGAGCAGAGCTGCTGCCGTGTGCAAATAGCATCAGTGCGCGTAACCACGTCGCGCCGGTTGGGTTGGTAGGAGTGATAAGGTGAGGGTGTATTTAGAGGCCAAGTGTTTTGGTAAACCTGCCACTTCGATGAGCGACAAACGAGAGACGGGCTTGGTAGACAGCGCGCCCATCAGACTATGCCTTTCCCAGCCCGGGAGGAAAGCAAAGGGAAGAGCGGACAGGCCGACGACGGAGCAGCGCCAGCGGAGAGCGGCGACGCAGAGACAGAGACGGGCAGACGTCTCGTGTGCGCTCTGGAGATGGAGATGACCAACTACAGCCTGCAGAGCGACTCCAAAGTGGACTGCGTGAACTACGATGGCGTGATCAATCGGAACGGCGGTGACTCGGCAGAAATATCGGTGCCGCTGTCCCAGCGGACAGCTCCCATGGAGGGAGAAAACCTCTACAGACTGCGAGACAGAAAGTTTTTATTGGAGGATAAAAAGCGGCTCTGCGCGATGGCTTTGGCCACCGCTGTGCTCGGGATACTGCTCATGATAATCCACGCCGAGACGTGTCCCGTAATTTACAAACCGGTAGGTTTAAGAAATTAACCACTTTCTAAGCTCGAGTGTGAAATAACTGATAATTGGGAATGTCTGAAATGTGACTCTCTGGTTTTAAAGCTGTACCCATCTCTGTTCCCGGTGTAACTCTCATTATGATGTCTCCTGCTGAGAAGTGTCATATTCACAAATCACTCCAAAACTTGCTGATGTATTATGTTCCACTTTTGCACAAAATGAAGGGGTTGTACCTTTTAATAAGGTGTTGGAGCGTGTACGCAGCAGTGTATGATCGGTGACACATTCACATCCCTTTTTAAAGGTTTTAAGTCACTTTTTTTTGTCAGATGGTCCTTGAACTCATCATCGAATTATAAAAGTAATCCACAGAATCATGACAGTCATGCCTCCAGAAACAGTGGAACCAAAGCCTGTCCTCTTTACCTCTGCAGCGGGGCTCAACAATGGAGCAACAGAGTAGAACTGATGCAAACAAATTGGTAGATTAATTTATGATCAACCAGATTATCTTTCATTATGACACATTACAGTAGCATCATAACCGGTGAGGGGACACCACTCTTACACAACGGGCTCTACTTATTGTCACATCAGCCCAGCAGCAGACCCTGCACCTGGGCTCTGAACCTCGCTGGCCTCCTGATTAGTTCTTCCATTCCCAGACACACTATTTGGTAGCGCGGCCTCATGACATTAACATGCAGATCTCAGTGGATAACAATGCCAGGCCGCACAATCAACAAATTATTAACTCCCCCCCGACTTCCTACAGCACACGCCAGTTCCACATGTGGAAAAAAGTCCTCATGCTGCAAAACATCAGACCACCTCCATGCTGTGAAGCCAATGATTGATTACGGTGTCAAAGAGCCGCACATTTCTCAGCTCACATCAGCTCCAATCTCTCTGAGAGGAACCTATGGAAATATTGCCTGATGCGCTCAGAGAGTTGGACCCGGAGAAAAGCGGTCGTGAAATTAACGGCGCTGGCACGAATATTATTTGGCACGCTGCTATTCCAGTTTACAAATACGAACCAAGAACAGGTGTTGTCTGTCCATTCCTCACAACAGGCATCAGCTCCGGTACCATGGAAATGCTGATGCAACTGGAAAAGTGTTCCCTGCCGCAGTTAAAGCATATTATTTTGGAGAGGCTCCTTGTTGATTTCACCAGAGCTTACATAACCGTCTTCTGCACTCATCTTTTTTAACTTCGTGCGATGTCCCAGTCCTGAGCGTGAGCTGTGACATCGTCCTCCCCTGTGGACTGACGTGACTTCTCCTCACATAGCACAGCACTGTTTTGTTTTTTGTTTTTTTGTTTTTTTTTAAAGTCATTTTTAAGTGCACTGTAGGATATTTTGGAGACGCCTAACTTGCGTGCCTCAGTCTACAAAGTTATATTTTGAGATTACCTTTTCATGGTTATGCACGAAAAAACAGGGCTATTTATGGAACGTTTTTCCACATTTCACCTCTTCCCCTACAGCGAGATTGCCCACAGTACTTCAGGCTATCTTTCCACATCATTTAGTGTATAATTAGAGTGTTTGCATGGCCAAGTCTGAGAGTCTCTATGTCTTGACTTGGGGCTGTGCATGAGCCAGGATTGTGCCCTTTGACCTGGATGCAACCTCATGTCCTCTTCTGCAGCTATTTTCCAGGACCGGCCTCACAATCCAAAACAATATCCACGCCGAGACTGAAAAGATGAGCACGATGTTTAGTGTTTGTTAAAGAAAAACACAGACAAAAACATACAGGCTGCGATTATTGATATACACTTCCTAGATATGATCTCTTTTGCTGGAAAAATTCTTAAATGGCACGATGTTTGTGTAGAAAAACAGAACTTTTAATGGATTACTCACTGAGCACATAGAGAAATGTTGGGGAGAGCTCAGTGAGATCAGGCTTAAGGGGGGACTTTCGGCCAGAAAGAATTTTGAAGTTTTGAAACATCCTTCCAAGAAATATAAGACACAACAACTCTTACCATCCCTTGCACATAATTTTAAAGCCCGGAAGAGTTGAACTAACACAATCACAATCACTGCATGCTTGAACTGGCTCGTCTGCTGTTGTCTGTATTGTGTCCCTCATCCTTCAATGAAAGTTCAACGTTTGTCTCCTTTAATCTCATTTGGACGTGTTTTAACTGTTGCGTTTAACATGCATTTGTTTTGTGTTAATTGCTTGTATAGTAGATGTCATTGGCTTTTCTCCTTTCAGCTTTTGCTCCTCCGTTTAGCGACTTCATGTCTGAATCCTCCTTTTACATTCTGTGTGCTCCTCTGTTTGAAAGTACAGTAGATCAAAGTGTCGTTGTGTAGCCGATGACAGTTATGACTCATTCACTTGAATCTCCCGTGCTGAATGCACACCTATGAGCGGTAAAAGTGTCATGCCTGGACTTAAAGCAACAGTTCACCCTGAAAAGAGAAATTGTGCCAGTAACTCCTCACCCTCGTGCTGATGCAAAGTCGGGTGAAGTTGTAGTCTGCAAAACATTTCTGGTGCTTCAGGGCAAAACAGCGCCGTAGAGTTCTCTTAAAAAAATGAAGGAGAAGAAGAGTTAAGAAACTGAAAAAAAATAATAAAATGGATCTCTCAAGCTCGTCTGGCATAATCAAAGTCTCCAGAAGATCCAAATGTACTACTATTGATTATAAATTGATTTGTTTACACCCTTTTGTTAGCTGAGCTCTTCACTGTAGCTTCTAAGCCAAAAGCTTTAGCGCACACCCTATCTGAGAAGCTTAATTAACATATTTTCAAATCAGTTAAGTACTAAGCTGGACAGGCTGCATGAAGCCATCTAAGTCTTTTTCAGTCATTTTCCCCATCTACTTTAGTTACGTGGGAGAATGCTGCAAAGTTTTGCTGTGAAGCCTCAGAAACATTTAGCGGGCTACGAAACTTCAAGCGATTTTCCATTGACATGAGGTTGAGTAGATGATGACTGAATTTAAATTTTTTGGGTGAACTGTTCCTTTAAGTCTCTGCAAAAATGATTCAGCAGACACAAAAAGTACATTAAGTTCCATTCACTTTTTTAAACCTTTGAGATGGAATTTTAACACGTGATAAAGTAACAGCTCTAACCTCAGAGCGTCTACAGGCAAATAGCAGCGTAGTCATTTTATAGGTGGAAGTAAAAAGTTGTAAACATTCATGTGAAGCTATTTCAAGTGTATCGGCCCACATATTATGTAAAATGAGCCAGGATGCTGCAGTGTGGTTGCTACTCACCCACACACTGAAACCTGGCTTACATATATGGCCTACATGTAAACCTACAAAAGTCAACTACAAACTGTGTACCGCGTCAGCAAAGTCTTCCCAGTATGTGACACGTCTGCTCACCTACAAACCAACATCCTGTGTATCATATAAGCATAAAGGTGAAACAGATGTACAGATGGGCCAAAACAACCTTAATGGAATAAAAATGTATATAATATAGTCACTGCAGTTTTGCCAGGTGCACTGCAGTGGTTTACTCACCTGTGGGTAGCCACACCTGTCCTGTAGAGTGTCTGCCTGACATCAGGGGCAGCTCCTTAAACATCCCTCCTGTGATTTCACTCATCAGCACACATTAAACTAAGACAACATAAACATTGTCCGATGCAGTGTTAAACCGGCTTGATGGGTCAGTCTTACTGTTAAGTGGTCTCTGTGGCACCCATAATCATAGAATGTGTCACCAGGTAATAAGTGTTTTGTCCTTCCTGTGACCATCGCACTACATCAGTAGACATTCATTGCAGGACAGTACTTGTAAGCCTATTCTTAAAGGGTTAACCACACCAATTTTACACATTAAAGTGTGTTAACAGGTCTTGAGTACAACTGCACATATGAAAAAAAGACTAGTATGAAGCATTTTGTGGCTCCAGAGGAAGCCGCATGTTATCTGATAAATTGCCCCCCAGTGATGCCATTCAGCGGCCAAGTTGCATTGTGGGTAATGTAGACACCGGGAAGACAGAATTTGTGGAATTAAAAAGGTGATATCTCTGGTTCTGCTGTATCATCTTTGATCTTTTGTTTTTAAACCAGCCATAATGAGTCCGACAGTGTTATAAGAATGCAATATTAGAACAGCGGACTGCTTTTCAAACAGTATGGTGCCTACATTACCCACAACGCAACTTGCTAATGCTACATAATTGAAGGCAATTTATCAGATTACATGCAGCCTCCTCTGGAGCCACAAAAGTCTTTATACTAGTTTTTCACATGCAGCAGTACACCTCAACAACTGTGAACACACTTGAATGTGTTAAATTGGTTACCCTTTAAGTTGACTGCAGCATACCATTTATTCCATGAATCTCCATGAAAACTAATGAAACTACACTGACCAACAAACTAAAGTGGAGAACTAAAGTCAGATGCATGTATTATAATTTTTTATGAGTATTTATGTATTAGAGCACATACAAACCCGACCACCTTCTTTTGCACAGGATTCAGTGTTTTATACTTATTTATATTTTTCTCTGCCCTGGGTGGCCCGTCCTGGTGAAGGTGGCTCGTTGTCCTTCCAAGACTATGAGTAACAATCCGTGTCAAGGTTAACCGAAAATTAGGTTCACCGGGCCTGAAATGACTGTTTCCACCAGGAAAACGTTACAAAAACAATTTCAGAAACTCGGCAAGAAACATGTTGTTGAACTCTCTGTTATGGAGTGTGGTGAAATGTTGAGCTTTTGTGGGGTCTTCTAATTGGCCCTGGACGAAATACAGACATGATGTGGATGCTACGGGAGAAACTGTGGAAAACGGCGTACCTTGCCAACGGACGTCACACCATACCACCTACATGCTCAAGTTTCCTCGAGTTTGAAAGTTTGTAATTATCTTTTTAACTGTAAACCACATTAAACTGCACGTCCCTGTTAAAAACTTCCATTGACGTTGCATCAGTTGTTCTGAGGGTGCGTGGATGAAGGTAATAGGTGCTCTTTAACCTGCTGACACCAGAGTTGTATGGCAGAGGCTTATGGGTAGTTCTTAATGCTACAGTTGAAAACATGGACAGTGAGAGGCAAACCGTCCAATGGTGTGTGTGCGTGTGTGTGTGTGTGTGTGTGTGTGTGTGTGTCTTTGTCTCCAGCTGTCAGTTCCTTAGAATGGAAAGTATTTAATTACAAGCACTCTCGTTACAGTAATTGAGTGGCTTTTATGTACTTTATTTGGAGTACATTACAGAATCAGTAATTCCGCTTTCATTAGGGCGTACTAAATACTGTAAACTTCTAATGAAGATCCTTTTGGAAAGGCTAGAATTACAAAGTAGCCTACATGTGTGCTGTTATAACACAATCAGCAGGATGTTACATTTAAATTAGCTTGAAATAATCTTAAAGGAAGGCAAATCTCTGATAAAACCTTAGTTAGAAAGTAAAGATGGTTTACGCTCTTTTGTGAGCAGAGAAAGGACACACAAGTACATGAGTAGTGCATTTGTTCTCACTGTAAAGTAGATTCATTTTGTAACATTTTTGATTGGCGGTCTGGCGTGGGTTTTATTTGATGTAAGAAATCTGCAGTGGCTCAAAAAAAGTTAAAAAACACTGGAGTAGTGTAATGTGCATATAATGAATCCTTGATTAATACCATTTGATCCTTTATAAAAGTAGAAGGTAGTAGAGGCTGCAAGTAATTTTCATTATTGAGTCATCTTTTTCATGTAGTTGACAGCTGTTTGGTCAATAACATGTAAAAAAATAAATAAAAGCACTGTTAAAAAAAATGACCAACAGACCATAACTAAAGAACATTTCATTCACAAAAACTATACAAAAGCTTGAGATCCCTACATTTGGAAAAACAGTGAATGGTGTTAAAGGTGCAATATGTAAGAATTGGCCACCTATCAATTTTACACTCCAAACAAATAGGGGGCAGCATATCACCAGAGTAACTGCTAAACGCTGATAACTGTAGCTTCTCTTAGATAGACAGCTCAGTTAGACGTGCAGCTAGCTATCCGGACTGGGAGCACAGAGTGGTATTTTGAAGAAGGATGGGCCGGGGCTAGCTGGTTAGCATGCTAACTTCAGTAGATATCTCTCCATCACAAAACATTTACCTCTTTGATAAAATGTCAAAACTCTTATTTCTTCACATTCTGTTGATAGTTTAAATATATTTTTGAATGTTTTAAACTAAAATTCTTACATATTGCACCATCATAACTAGATATTTTGATATATATATACATATATATATATATACATATATATATATATATATATATATATATATATATATATATATATATATATATATATATATATATATATATATATATATTTATTTGATATATTTTATCCTTTATATTGAAATAAAGGTACATTACTTCCAGGCCCAGTTTGCAGCACAGTTTTTCTTGGGTTGGAAGCTGGAGAGCGATCAAGTCCTTCTTGCAGTCTGACTATTGTTTGTCTGTCTGCATGGTATTGGGAAAAATTCCCATTCTAAATTGTGAGAAAAAGAACAATAATATTTTTTTCATTGTTTATAGGAGAATTTGGACACTTGGCGTACAAAGGTTTAGGGTACATATTGAAATGATAATAATCTCTTGTTTTTCTACGCGTGGTTTCCAGTAGTTTTTACTGGAAACCACGCATAAAAACAGAAATTGATTTTAAACACTGACAATGTGCAAAGCTTCAGTTGATTATGCATGAGTTAGCTAGTTTCTTGAGGAGAGGCTGGAAAAAAGGACAAAGCCCTTTGCCATTATAGACTTATTTATTTCTTCTTCTCCCTTCTTCGATATTCTTTGATATTCAGAGCATATTGTATTTGAAATGTCACACATAAAGACATGAAATGCCTGAAATGATGTAAGTATGTGTGTATATATATAATGCTATGAATGGTATTTTTCGTAGTTTGTTAATGGAAGAAGTCCCTGTTTAGTTTTTTGTTTTTTACTTAATGGACGTTGGGAATGACACAAAACTAACCAAATAACTAAATAACTAAGAATGTAATATGTAAATACACAATGTACCTGAAAAGGAAACTGCAAATGTACAATTCCACCCTACCTTTTCCCTAAGAGAGTGCTAACAGTCAGGAGGCCACACTTGCCTGCAGTGACCTAATGTCACTGTCTGTTTAAGCTTTTATTTTGGTAATTTTCCTTGAAGGTAATCTTACCTCTCTAAAAAACCTGTTTACTTTATCTGTATATCCTGCTGCTCTTTCCACTGCTATTACCACAGTAGACATAGCAACCTTCATTTCATGAGCTTTTTTTAAAAAAAGGAGAAAATTAATGGAAAGAAATCAAATCTAAGCTGTTGCAGAGAAACTGTTCCTTTCATGTCTTATCTCCCTCGTCTCTCTTTTCCTTCCCAGGGCTCAAACTTTGCCTTAATCCTCAACTGTTCCATCAGCCTGTCCACTGGGTGTCTCCTGGTCCTCATCATTGCTTTCCATTATAAGGACATCAGGGTGAGTTTCCCTTTTTCCCCCCGTTGTTTCCAACAGTTTGGACGCCCTTATTATAATGTGCCGAGCGAGGGCCTGTGTTTGCATGCATAGGTGCGTTGTTGACATTCAGGGCTCAACTTGCCATATTTTTGTGCATCACTTTTTATACCAGGCATGTTTGTTCCAAATTAGCGTGGTCAGAAAGACGCTTTGTTAGAGATACTTGAGGGCAGTCGCTTTAGAGGAAGCTCTCGGTCCACTGATGGTAGCCTCAACATTGATTATCCGTGTTATATTTGCTGTATGCGTACAATACCCTGGGTGAAAACCTCAGCCCACACAGGCATGCACGGTACTACAGCTGCCATATTTTTGTCTATCCACATAGCTTGCTGCCGTTGTGTGTGAAGTCAATATACATGAAGGGATTTGGTTGAAATTAAACAGAGTAAACATTCTTTCATTTAACCTTGTACACACCCACAGCATGCGTATTTAATAATGAGCTGTGCGAACAAGTGCAGAGAGTGATGTGTGTGTGCATGGTAGTGTTGAATACTGAACTCCTCTTCAGGTTTTAAGTTGTCCTGCTGGGGTTATGTTTTAACCAACTTGGTTTTCACTTTTGTCGCAGGCCACATGTATCTGATACGAGGTTAGTCCGTGCAAGTGTGTAGAGGAGATAAGAGACAGGAGGTTTAGGGTGGAGACAACACACAGGCAGCTGACACACTAAATCAAGCTGAGATAATCAAGAGTCTTCAAGTCTCAATCAGTGGAGCAAATAGATGAGAAAGTTCTACGGAGGATGCTTACTTTCACTTATTTTCTCCAGCAAACTGAGTCATAATAAAGCCATATACTGAGGGGATGGACATATTCTCGCTTCCTTAAAAGTGAACTTATCATACAAACCAGCCATCACCATCACAGCGCATAGACACCAAATGCATCTGCTAGCATGCCACGTTAACTCCCACGTTTAGTTAAACAGTCAAATCGTAAAGATAGCACATCAACAGGTGCAACAAACATTAACTGATATCTTTGAAAAAATAAAAGGTCAAATTGGAACCAGTGAGAGAATGTCTAGTGTTTTAGTTTTAGTTTTGTTTTTTTCGTTTTTTTCCCCCTTTCCTTCATATAGGTTCTTGTGCATATAAAAGATCTTGAAAGTTATAAAAGCCCAAGTCCACACCTACAGAAGCTCCTCTCTCCCACAGAAAACACTAGTCCTGAAACGCCTCATTAGCAGTTCCACCTTTCATCCTGTGACTTTGTGACATATCATTACGTCACAATATCATACATTCACATAAGTTTGGCACATAAGAATTAATTAAGCTCTGCTGTTTTTAACGGTGCTGGCTCAGACTTGTGTGAGATGACCAATCAGAGTAGACTGTGTATTCAGGAAGGGGGCCTTAAGAAGATATGAGCTAAAACAGAGCGTTTCAGACGGAAGGCGAATAAAGTACTGCAGCACTGGACATTATGATAAAACTGATCATAACTTAAAGCATGTTAACCTATTCTAGTAGTAACCCAAATTAAAATGATGAACCTAAAAATGAGCATGATATGTCTCCTTTAAAGGAGAACTTCGGTCAATTTCAACATGCAGCTTTATCGCTCAAGCTACCCTTGACTAGCCAGTACCGAAAACGCGAACACTTTTGGTCCACCCCTAACAGGGCTCCTTGAACAGAGAGTTAGCATTGACAGCTAACAGCATGGGGTCAGAACTTTACACTGTGTTTTAAGCATCTTAACATGCTCCAAATCTCACCCCAAAAGGTATGCAACATCACCAGACACCCTACAACACAGCACTGTAGCGTTTATGACTGACAATGAATAAAAAAGTGGTTAAAACAGTGTGTTTGTGCAAGCAGCTACATACCGTTTGTTGACATCCATGTCGTAGACCAAACTAGTCGATCCGTCGAGCGTGCGCTTACTCCCTCACTGGCAGCGATGGAAACTTGCATTTTGCAGACAGAAACTTATTCCAGCATCTTTGTTTTTCTGTTCATAACGTACATGTTCATGTTAAAGCCTGTCATGAGCCTGTCATGAGCCACTAGCCTGTTATGAGTCTATTCGCTCTGCACCGAGAGCTAGCTTGTATGCTCATGCTAATGGTTCTTGCAGAGAGCAGAGCAGAGAGACCGTGATGATCGAAGCAGCGCTAGTTACTGAAAATGGTACGAGTTTGTGCAATGCCCAATTGTGGCAATAGAATGAAGAAATATAAGAATTTAAGCTTCCACCGTTTGCCTCTCTACGGCCTCGAAACATCACCGTTGTGGCTGGTCGTCCTTCAGATAGACAGCTTCGATCATCACGGACTCTCTGCTCTGCTCTCTGCAAGAACAATTAGCATGAGTAGACAAGCTAGCTCTCGGTGCAGAGCGAATAGACTCATAACAGGCTATTGTAAGGCTAATGGCTCATGACAGGCTGTAACATGAACATGTCCGTTATGAACAGAAAAACGAAAATGCTGGAATACGTTTCTGTCTGCAAAATTCAAGTTTCCGTCGCTGCCAGTGAGGGAGTAAGCGCACGCTCGACGGATCAACTAGTTTGGTCTATGACATGGATGTCAACAAACGGTATGTAGCTGCTTGCACAAACACACTGTTTTAACCACTTTTTTTATTCATTGTCAGTCATAAACGCTACAGTGCTGTGTTGTAAGGTGTCTGGTGATGTTGCATACCTTTTGGGGTGAGATTTGGAGCATGTTAAAATGCTTAAAACACAGTGTAAAGTTCTGACCCCATGCTGTTAGCTGTCAATGCTAACTCTCCGTTCAAGGAGCCCTGTTAGGGGTGGACCAAAAGTGTTCGTGTTTTCGGTACTGGCTAGTCAAGGGTAGCTTGAGCGATAAAGCTGCATGTTGAAATTGACCGAAGTTCTCCTTTAACATATAAACATTAAGATGTGACTGTATTTTCATGTGTGTCCTTCAGCCATTTTATCATAGTTTCTCCTCTGACTCTCTGTCTTTACTGTCCTCCATGTTTTAGCTATTCATCATTGACCACAACCAGGTGGACTGGCGTATAGCCATGACCAGGCACAGGGTTCTTGTGATCACCCTGGAGCTGTTAGTCTGTGTCATCCATCCTGTTGGCACATACTGGGAGGTGGGCCCCCATGTCAACTCCTCAGCCTCCATGCCAACTTCCTCAGTGCAGCCCTGTGTTTCCTACCACCGAGGCGAAGCCCTGATGGTGGACATAGAGCTGCTGTTATCGATGCTGATGTTCCTCCGCTTGTACTTGGTGCACAGAACCATCCTGCTGCACAGCAAAGTGCTGCTGAGCGCCTCCTACAGGAGCATCGGCTCGCTCAACAACATCAACTTCACCTTCCGCTTTGTTCTCAAGGTACTGATGAACAAATACCCGGGGCGCACGCTGCTGGTCTTCATCCTCTGCTTCTGGCTCACAGCGTCTTGGATGCTTACTCTGTGTGAGAGGTAGGGAAGAGAACCGATGTGTGTAATCAATGATGTATATTCTATGTGCTTAAACATTTTATTTAGTAGGGCCTAGATTATATGAAATACAAAACAGATAAGCGTTTGCATCAAACTTAGAGACCGACTATGTTTTAAGAGACACCCTTCAACAACAGGAATGCAAAAACCAAGCCATCAGTGAACAATCTACTCTGAAATATGCTTTAATTAACTTCTTATAACTTGCAGCAATTTGGTTAAAATTAAACAAAGAACAAACACATAGAGTAAGATGACAGGATTGACTAGCTCTCATTTTTGTATGCTAACATTGAAGCTATTCCCAGCAGATGCTTAGCTTAGTTTAGCATAAAGACTGAATACAGGCATAAACAGCCAGTGTGACACTGTCCATCGTTAAGGTGAAAATGACCTTTTGTTGTTTTACAGGTGGTGTGCTGCAATATCTCCTGTTGAGGAGTACTAACCTTTTGTTGGTAGGCAGGTTTATTTTGACCTGTGGGCAGAATAAGGCTAGCGGTTCCCCCATTTCCAGTAATTGTGCTAAGCTAAGTTAAACACCTGTCTGCTGCAGCTCCATAATCAGTGTTGTTGGCATGAACTGTGAGCAGAACAATAAAAAAAAGGTGAATTTGTGTTTGAAACTTAAACTCAACTTCAAAAGAATGGTTCCTTCGGAGCATCAGAGTTTCTTGACTGTTTCTAGTTTTATGAGCGTGCTGTTTCCCGCTCAGCCAATATTGACTGGACTCAACACATAGAAAAGGTTGCAGCAGAGGAATGCCAGATGTTTGCTTTTCTTACTAATCATGATGGTTATATTACTTTTAAAGGTAATATTCTCTACATGCTTTATGAAAGTGAACATTAACCAAACTCAGGTCATTGATCATGGATTGCGCAAATAAGTGACTGTTGAAAGCAGTGGCGGAGTCAGGATGTTTAAGAGGCGGGGGCGAAAAAAAAATACAAGGGCCTCAGCTGTATGTGGT
Organism: Sparus aurata; assembly: GCF_900880675.1. Taxonomy (NCBI): domain Eukaryota; kingdom Metazoa; phylum Chordata; class Actinopteri; order Spariformes; family Sparidae; genus Sparus; species Sparus aurata. Next base: position 18,835,316 of record NC_044203.1, read on the forward strand.
GGGGCACCAGCGCACAGAAGAGATCTGAAAGAGCATCCTTGAGGGCACTTTATCATGTTTTATCTAAAGGAGCATCCAAGAGAGCACTTTCGCTGCGTTATTTGGAATATGAGGGCTTTGGGCCACGGGTGGACTCCCCCTATCCGGTGGCTCAGAGCACAATTTAATATCAATATTTTATCTGCATAGATGCCCACACATACATACACACACACACACACACGCACACACACACTCACACCTTGCAGCTCTGTCTGCTACTATCCCCCCCACCCCATCACACACGCAGTAAAGAAAACATAATGCTCTGTAGTTTAACTTTTCCTCTTCAAACCTTGATGGTCTATTTGACTTTGCTGCTCAGAGTAGATTTCTAGAAACTGATTTGATAATCATGATATTCTGTTGTGTTACTCTAACAAATTGCCCTGTAACGTGAGCCAACTAAACATCAGCCTTATCCTCCGCAGTCTGTTTCAACAGCGTGAGGTCATTTGTAAATTTGAACCCCGATGGGAGGTTTTGCCTTCAGTTTCACATGCGCCCGTCTTGTATGTTTTGATTTGTCAGAGATAATAAAAGAGCTCATGATTGATGGCTGATAAGCCTACCAAACCTTTTAACACTGAACTGTTACCCCAAGCGTTTTCTGTATTGGTTACCACATCCAGGAGACAAACACCCACAGACTGTATGACCTCTTTGTGTGGTTTCTGCCATGTGTACACAGACCCGTGCCATATAATGTTTTTACAAGTGTACACCCATACTCCCTTCCTTTCTTCCTCTCTACTGTAAGCATCAGCTCAGATAACACAGTTTGAGTAACAGACAACACCTTTGTCAAACTCAGACTGTAGATCAATAGGTGGGGTTTAGACATCAGGTAAATTCTTTGCTGTTTGTTGCAGGTCCCAAAGGAGGGTTAGGGTAGGGAACTGATATATAACTGGAATCATATGAATGTTCCTGGAAAGGACTGTGTAATTTGGTACTAATCACAGTGAATCAATACACTTCCAATTACTTCATTCCAGTTAATGGCCAGGGTAATCTACAGAGTCTTTAAGCCAGTGCACAGTGGGTCAGTTGCACGACACATGGCAGAAACCACACACAGAGGTCATACAGTCTGTGGGTGTTTGTCTCCTGGATGTGGCAACCAAAATGTGAAAATTAAAATGTGATGGGTGTGATGATGGCAAGGTATGGTATGCCATCTATTAAATAATAGATTAGAAGATAACATTGTGTTCATATTAGGTGTCTGCAGGAATGTTTCATGGTAAAATTGGGTGGTCCACAGGATTTATGAATCAGTGTATAGACGTACTTTGATTAGTCAGGTGTGCCATTTTCAAAATTTACCAATAAACATGTATGTTGATCAATCCACTGATTTTCCCCCAAATCTTACAATATTAATTTCATATGCCAAGACACTCGATTGTATCCATCACTCAGTTCTATATATGGGAATAATGTTTCCACCCAACTGTTAATTAATTAATATTTAAAGGACTAGTGTGTAGTATTTACTGGCATCTAGAGGTAAGGTTGCGGATTGCCACCAACTGACCTCCTGCATCACCTCCCCCTCCCCTTCCAAGTGTGTTAGAGAAGCTACGGTGGCCAACAAAAACTGTCTTTAATTTTTTATTTATCTGCAGCTGAGAAAATGATAGTGGAAATCTGGAGGGGCATTGGACTAATATTTTCAAGGTATCACAACATAAATGATCAGCTAGCTAATGTTAGCATCCAACCACTTCCTAGCTAACATTACTGTTTGATTACCTCCTGTATGTTTCACTCCCATGTTTAAAAACATTTGTTCAAGATGTGTGTTGATATTTCTGAATCAATGTATGTCTTTCGTATGGCATCATGTAACACTATCAAATGGTACTGTGGGCTAGGATGTGGTAGAAGGCTAACGTTGGCTGTTGTATAACAGAACAGCTATAATGGCTTATCAAATATGTTGTCTTGCCTTGAAATACTGTCTGATGTCCATCTGGATTTTTTTATTTATCATTGTTTTAGGTGCTAATCAATCATTGCAACCTGGACCCCAGCAGTACCACTTTTGAGCTTCCCACTCTGAGGAAAATGACCACCATGTGGATATGGTCTGTTGGTCCTCCTGTATCCTGTTTGGGCCTTAAATGTGGCTTAAATAAAGACGTTTTTTTTTTTACCCTGATGCATATGCATTGCCTCTGTTTAACTCTATAATAAATACAGAATTATATAGTTATTTCAAGGAAATGTCTCAGGACATTACAAGGAAATTCCAGACCCCTAAAATTAAATGTTACAGGCATCCGGTTATTAAGTTGAACATGACCATATATATATATAAATTGTTATATATATATACATATGTGTATATATATATATATATATATATATATATATATATATATATATATATATATATATATATAGAGAGAGAGAGAGAGAGAGAGAGAGAGAGAGAGAGAGAGAGAGAGAAAGCTAAGATGGATGGTTGGGGTTATGTAAAATATGGACTTCGGTGGTATCCAAATGCATTGAACATTTAATGTTACGACACAGTCTCAGTCCTGCTTTGCCTCCCCGCAGGAAGACCACGCAACCGACCGGCCACATGGACACGGCCCTCTGGCTCATAGCCATCACCTTCCTCACAGTAGGCTATGGTGATGTGTCGCCTTGCACCACCTGTGGCAAGGCTGTGTGTCTCTTCACTGGAGTCATGGTAACTAGATCTGTTTGCTTGTTGAGAAAATATCATTCTAAAGAAGCTGAAGATTTCGTGCTCTTTTTGAAATTCATAATGACATTCAAAGGTTTCAAAACAATTTTGTGCAGCCACTAAAGAAATTGCATGCAACTGGGTGCATGATGAAAAATATGAAACACACAATACTTCATGTTGTTTCATTTCAAGCGGTTGTTTTGCAACTTTGACCTCCAGCAGACAAAGACTTAAAGTCTTATCTTTGTTTCACTTCCGTATTTGTTGTTAACTTGATAAGGCGCTAAAACAAAATGTTCTGTTGCTGTTTGTTCATTTCCATTTTATTTCGTTTTGCTGTGTCGTTTCTGTACTGGTCAGTCTTTCCCATATCTATACTTTTTATTAAATTTCTGCTCTGTTCCATTCAGCTCCTTTCCTCCTCTGTCTTCTGCTCTTTTCCACTCCCATTTTGGTCTCCATATTAATTTCTATGCTGTTCTGCTTTGTTCCATTTTATTGCCTTCTGCTCTGCTTCATATTGTTCTGCTCTGTATTGTTCCACATCATCCTCTCTGGTTTGTTTCATTCCCTCCCATTTATGTTCTGTTCCATTGCAGCAACAATTTCCCCCATTTTTCCTATTTAGTTTTTCCCATTTCATATCAGGTCAGTTCAGTTTGGTTCACTTGTCTCCTGTTTGCTTTCTATCCCAGCTTATTCGGCACTATTCTGACACATTGGACCCCTTTTGCCTGCCGACACACCCTAGCGGCACTGACAGACACGAGGGCCTTCATTCCCTCGTGTGTGTGATTTAGATCACAGCTGTAAATTAAGGCCCTTGGCAGTACCAGGCACTCACATGAAAAGATTGAGGGAGGGGAACCGTCAGCATCCACATGAAACATCTGTATGGAGCGTCATGTCTCTGCTGAGTGACGACATTGTTTTTGCTGTGCTCACTGACTTCTCTCCTGGTCACACCTTGTGGAGATGATGTAAAACACCTCACACTAGATGTTCAATTTGACTTAATTGTTTATTTAATCATGGAATGAAAGAAGGAAATTTAAGAAAGAAACAAAGCCCCTTCAAATTGTTAGATTTTCCCCCTATTATAGTAAGATTATTGCAGTTTTTGAAGTAATGCAAAGAAGTGACAAGGTTTAGACCTGTCTAGGGGGCAACATGAAGCCCACGGGCCAATGGCTGCCTTCAGCGAGCACATGAGTCGCCTTAAACCTAGCCAGTTTCCTTATAGGCCTACATAAAGCCTATTGAATTTAGTGTTTCCCACACATATATTTACTTGTGCAAGCTCATTTGAATGTTTTATTCTTTTTTTTTTTTTTATCTCTTAACCATCCAAGAGATGGATGCCATCCGCTAACGATTAACTTGTAACAATCTGCTCACGCTCTTCCCCTCTTGTCCACCGTCAATCACACAAGCTCTGCAGAAGAAAGAGAGAGAGACAGGTTCTGGTGTTGCATCCTTTCTGTAAACACACTGATTGTGAAGCGACATGTCCTATTTAACGAGACCTACTTATGCTGCTGTTTCGAAAGTGCTTCGAGATAAGAGATTGAGATAAAACACAAAAAGTCACAGTAAAATAAGAATACAATAATAATTCACTGAGAGCAAGGAGTGGCAGTGTGTTTGAATTGGTTGACTGCCTCACCTCTGCTGTGGTAAATTCTGGTACAAGTAGATAAGAGTTCACGCAGTGTTTCTGGATGTGGGCACGAGTCCGGTTCAGACACCTCTGTGACAGAGTGGAAAACAATCTTTTCCGCTCTCTCTTTCTCCATCTGCCTTGTTTTTATAAGCTTCCCCCCCTTATAAGGGAAAACTTTCCACCATATCCATTTTTAGGTGGTTTATTGCCTTTGGCACCACTGCAACAGGAGGGTGTGCCAACCTGTGCCAGTGATTTGGAAAAAAATAAATTTCCTTCTCCCATCAGGGCAGCTCTGGGAGCCGGTCACTGGGTCTCTCTCACACCTGTAATATGGCTGAGAGCACTCACTTCTGCTTCACTCCAGCCGTAACTCAATTTGCAGCTGTGTTCAGGGGTTGACAACGCTGTTTGCATGCCATCACTTAGTGTGGATGGATCCAATGAAAGAGCGCCTCCCAGGTTTCTCTGACGGTGTAATGATAGATATTCTGTTGCTGTTGAAGTGAAGTGTAAATTCAAACCTCCGGTTTCATCTCTTCTTATTTCTCTTTGTTTCTAATGCAAGCTAAAGAGAGAAAAACAGGTAAAAACTGGTGATCTTATATCATTATCCGGGCTGAATGTGAAATCAGTACAGTGTTTTGTTTGTGTTTCGTCTCTTTCTGTGGATGTGATTCGCTCTGCGGGCCCTCTGAATCTTCACCATTCTTCTGCATTTCAGTGTCCAGCAATAGCACAACAGTATTCTCAGAGGAAAACCAGCACTATAGCAGTGCCACAGAGGTCTGTGTTTAACCATTGAACCCTCTGAGTAAATATAACTTTGATTTATTGGACGAGACCATATGAGGTATGAAGATCAACATTCAGTTTTCTGAATAAGTGCCTTCCCTTGAGGGGAATGGCAGAGCAAAACACATAAGACAAATTCAGGCTGTAAAGGTTAACATCAGTTTCTTTGGAGTCCTGCTTTGAATTCAGGATCAATGTCCAGCGTTCATACAATTATTGAGAAAATGGTGAATATTTTAGTAACTTTGCCAACTTCTGTGTGTGTTGGGTTGAAGGGTGTAGCCTGCACTGCAATGCTGGTTGCAGTCGTTACCAAGACGCTGGCGTTGAACAAGGGAGAGAAACACGTGCACTTCTTCATGCTCGACATCCAGATCTCCAAAAGGGTAAGAGCAATATTTGTTATTCAGCAAAAGTACATTGTAATTGCATAGTTTGAATTATGAAAACAACGTTCTATGTGTGTAGGGACAACATGGAACATTACTGATTTGTGAATTCTTAATTGCAACAACGTTTATCACCAGAAATTTGACTTTTGGATGTGCGTGCACGGCCATTTCCGCTTGTGATTTTGCTTTTTCTTATCCTTCACATCACTATGACAGGCTCAATCTGATAAGTGTTACACCAAAGGGGATATATTTTCTGCATGTTTTGGCCCATTTATGATAACCCACTGTTTACTTTGCGTGACTAACATTTTGATTAAAAAAAAACAAAGTGAACTTCAAGAAAGCACACTAACATTCTTTTGCAAAGGAAATAACAAATCAAAAGTACGCTATTTAGTATACATTTTTAAAGTACACAGAAGTACAACTTAAAAAGATGAACAACAAAGTGCACTATGTGTACGTCTGATAAAATATACCATTAATGAAGTGTATTTAAGCACACTTTAAGAAAGCATACTTACAGTTTATTACAAAGGATACGTAAATAGTATACTTTATGTAAGTACACTAAATTACTATTCTATTCTAAATTTTTGCATTTTAGTACAGTTTTTAAAAGTATACATGCCTGCAATTTACAGTTTACTTACGAAAAAGTACACTTTTTAGAAGTACACTAAAATACCTCTTTCGAGTATTGTTGAATTAGTATATTTGTAAACCCAAGTTCAACTTAAGGACATTAAATGTACATTTTAAATATATTAAATCAAGCACAATAAGTAAAAGTATACTTATAATAAGGTTTCTATACCTAAATAATATTATTATTTTCCAGCAGGTGCTAACTCTTGTTTTAATATGTGCTGTCATGTTGCAGATTTCTTTAATGTACCTTCCCTCTCATTTCTGTATGAAACCTGAGGCTTGTTTAAGTTAGGTAATCCATCACAACGAGCAGCATGTCTGTGTTTATTGTTGTCACAGTCGCTGGAACATTGCGTGGTGGTGCAGCTGTAAGTGCAGAAGGATTTGAACAGCCTGCACTACATTGGCAGACAACAATGACATAACTCCATAAAAGATCTAAAGCACTTCGGTCTGCTTTGGAAAATGCAGTTATTTAAAATGTGTTTGTATTGAAAAGGCCAAAAGATGTAAAATTCTGGTTGTTTAAAAGAAAACCTCCATAAAAGCAGAATTTAGCAATTTTTAGTGGAGGGTTTAAAGGGTCACTACAACACTTTTACACACAAGAGTGTCTACAGGCCTTGGGGAGTACTACTGCATATGTGGAAAAAGAAGTATAAAGCCTTTATTTGCTCCAGAGGAAGCTGGTTGTAATCTGATAAATTGCCTCCTGTGATATCACTCATCAGCTTAGTTGCATTGTGGGTAATGTAGGCACCAGTTTTGAAAACAAATGATCAAATTTGGTACAGCATAGGCAGAGATATTACCTTTTTCATTCCATGCATTCTGTCCTTTTTCAAAACCTGGTGCCTACTTTACCACTGGAGGCAGGTTAGAAATAAAAAATAGTCCCCACATGAAACTGCTCACAACAATGTCTGTGAATCATCCTAAGTTACTGAGTCATATTTTCTGGAAAGAGACATTGCTGTTGAGTTTTTTAAAATCTAGCTTTGAGCACTACAAGCCGAGTGCCATCTAGTTCCATTATATTAATGAGGTGGCCGACATCTCTACAGCTGATATCTCCAAAACTCAAAAACAATTTAGATTGAAGAATAGGACTAAAGTTAACAGAAAAAATGTGAATTTTAGAACTATTTAACTTTTTGGGTCCCTTAAAGCATCAACAGCTCAATATATAGTGTTTTTCAGCCTGTTTTGAGCCACATTCATTTTTGGGACAGCATATATCAAATAATCAAATAAAATTCCCTCTATGAACACTGAGTAAACAGTCATCTGCCCCCCCTTCCTCCCGAGATTACTGCCGTGTAGCGGGACAAATAAGAGCGATGACAAAGCGGATGGAGCTGTCAGGATGGAAGCGTCACTACTTTCCATGTCGCATGCATGTTTTGGTTTTGGAGTCTTATTAAGTATATGTTTTTCCTTAAATAAGAGACACCAGAGGGATGGGATGGTGTGGGAAAAGAGGAGGGAGATGAGGCCTCGCCAAACCTCTTTATAGCATTTTCAAGGCGTCAAAAAGAGGAAATCATCTGATCTCTGTCAGGAAAGAAACTTGTGTCAGTTCAGGACGGTGCAGCGACGGGCAGGAAACTGGTTGAGCTTTATCCGCGCGTGTGTTTGTGTGTTTGTGAGTGTGTGTGTGTGTGTGTGTGTGTGTGTGGAAGTGACTTGCTGGGGGACTTGCTCTGTTTGTAGAGTTGGCCAGGATTCAACTGTTTGTTTATTGGAGGGAAGAAGGAGGTGTCGGATAAATAAAAGCTCGCAATGAGAAGTTGTCGTAAAGCCAGAGAAGTGTCTCAGTATTATACATTAATGAGTAATGACTGATGGAGCTCAGTTTGTGCCTGTGTGCAGTGCTAGAGCTGCTCACCAAACTGTAAAGCGCAGCCTGTCTGCGGTAGGTGCACCGCTTTGGAGGATACAACCATTTCCTCTCTCCCGGTGGCTGCATCCTGTCGCTAGGTGCATCTTTGAGCCTCACTTGATGCTTGATGTGTGCGTGTGTGTGTGTGTGTTTGTGTGTGTTTATGTGCGTGCAATCTTCCGAGCAGATTTACACTGATGGGAACAAGGGAAGACATCTGGATGCGGACACTGACAGCCTCTATTAATAACCCCTCACAACAGGGCCAGAGTGACATCATCACGGGGCAGTTACAGTGATTTGTGCAGGAAGACAAACAGACACGAATAGAATCAAAGAGAAAAGTGCAAAAAGGTGATATTGGAGAAATCCTGCAGTGTGTAAACAACAGGTTCCAGTGTGAGTGGCTCGTCCTTCAGCATCTCTGTGAAAATAAGACCTTCAGAGTTCGGTTTTATCTGAAATAAGCATCACAGAGCAAGAGGTCTGAACAGGAAAGACTATCTGGATTTAATCAGCTGGCTTGGATGGCTCATGCTTTTATTTCCTGTACTAACACAATCAATCACCAGCTTGGTGTGTTTCGCAACCTTGTGTGACTTTATCCTGACACCATTTCAGCTCCTGGAACCTCTAGTTTGCCCAATCGATTCTGAATTTTTCCATCTCTTCACCAGATTCGCCACGCCGCTGCTAACGTGCTAAGGGAATGCTGGCTCCTGCATCGCGCAAACCTGACGAAGGGCAACGGCGGTGAGCACCGGAGACACCAGAGGTGCCTTCTGGAAGCCATCAGAGTGTGAGTTTGCAACAAACGATACCTTCAGGCGGGACGTCTGTGTGTGCTGGGTCTGGGCGAGGGATGTTGAGTGGGTGTTGGTTTGCTTGCCTTACATGTGTATTTTACAGGTTGTTAACTTAGTGTCAACATGCTTAACCACAGAGTCACAGTTTTTAATGACCAATTTAGATTACTAATTAGACTGTGGCCTGTTTTATGTGGGCAGGGCATGTGTGAGCAAGAGTCCACCCTTTTATTATACAGAATTCAAGCGGAAGTTCTGAGAGAGGGTGGCAAACAACTTTACACAAACCGTCTTATCTTTTTCTGAGACGTTCATAAAGAAAAAGAACATGGAAAAGTGGCATTTTTCCATTTGAGTTGAGTCTTATCAGCGAGCCCTAGCTTCTCTGAAAGAACAACCATATTGCACAAGACAGGAAGTCCAGAAGTGTGATTGTACGCTTCATTATCCTGACAACAGGATTATGTGTGCGAGTGTGTGTTAGCCTGGGTGGAAGGGTTGTACTTCCTGCTCCACGCCGACCACAGCCACTATAAATAAATACAGTGTGGAAAGTCCGAGCGGGAGGGTCCTCCACACCTTGGGATTAAGAACAGCACACTGTAATGAGACCATCACTCCATCACTGCTGGCTGCCTGATTGAGATATCGGTTTCCAGATGTCTCTTTTGGTGCTTTCAAGATACTAAATTTAGAGCGTTTTCCACCTTTATACGTCAAAGACCTTCAAGCACTGTTTTATAGCTATTTAACAAACACAGCATGGCTCCTGCATGTTGAGTAGTGGAATACTTGTAAGTTAGCATATTCCTCCACAGATCAGGGGTTATGTATTGTGCCAGGACTGTTCCATTTGTCCCAAAATAGGATGCTTCATTTGTAGATTTTACACATAGTAACATGTTACCTTATTTATATAAATGGTCTGAACCTCTATACGTCTCAGTGCAACATTTGGAGTGGCACAATTAAAATACTCTTCTTCTCCCTGCAGATTTCGGCATTTACGTCTCAAACAAAGGAAACTGAGAGATTACGTCAGTGAGATGGTGGACCTCCCCAAGGTAAACGAGACAGCTGTTGCTAGAAGGTTGTGTATATGTTCCATTGGAAAGATTACAAAGATCTCCTTAAAAACGCTCACTACTTACATAGACTATTACGCAGTATTTTACAGGCTGCTGTTTATCGCTAGGTGTTCAGACACATTAAATGCTTGTTAAAAAAATCTCCATAAAAAAGTCTGAGGATTCATTTGTGTCAGGAATTCGTAGGCCCAGGTAGGTTTTCCATGTGGAATAAACCCAAGGTATAAACACATTAACCCAGCGACAGGCACGAACGTGTGGTTTGTGCACTTCAGAACGCACTTTCCTGATCAATTTATATGGAAAACAAGCCCCGTTTTTCCAGCCTACAAGTGTAGGCGCTTGGTTGGACGGAGAAGGGTAAACCATGTCAGCATCACTGTGCAGTTAGTTAGTTACTGTCTGCAGACTGAACATGCAGCTCTCTCTCTTACTCAACCCCAGCCACAATGAGCACAGAGATTTGTTGCAATTGGCATATTTTAAAAAGAAATGAAGTGGTTGCAATAAAGGGGTTGCAAAATGTAGTGGCACAGTTTCTAAGTTTGGAACACGGTGGTGGTTTTGACTCTGGCCCGCTCAGTTGACTTAAAACTGTCAAATATGCACAATATATCGTTCTGTCAGTTAGTAAGAGACTGGACTGACTTTTAAAATGGGTTTGTACAGATTCCATCACTTTTAGACAGACCTATGGCTGTATTTGACCCCCTAAATATTTAAAAAGGGGCAATACAGAAGAATTGTAGTTCAAAACAAAACAAAAACTCAAATTATAAATAGAATGTGATGAAGCTAATCGTGGCTACAGTCATCGATGTATAAATATAATACAATTAGCAGCACTTCGCAGTCGCCCTGGAGATATGCTGCCCCTATTTGTTGGGAGTATGAATTTGACATGTGGCCAATTCTTACATAATGCACATTGAAAAACAGTTCTGCATTGTGATTCCAACAGATGCAGATGATCATGTGCGACCTCAGTGCCAATTGGAACAATTCCTACCGGGAGCTGGAGCAGCGCATCCTCTCCATGGAGCAGAAGCTGGATGAGCTGAGTCGCTGCTTCCAACAGACGTCTGAGCTGCTGTCTCATGTCCTGCGTCACCGCAACCCAGAGATCAGGTAAACAACGCTTACAGCTCCCAGTGCGCAGAACTGCTGACAACACAGCGCAGGATGTGGTATGTAAGCCGGGCTGGAGCGCGCCTGCTAAGGAGAATAACTCATTTCTTTGTCGTTTATTGTTGCAGGTGACATGGCTAAATACACAAATTGTCTTCAGCATTTTCATCTACAGTATCCATGAAAGTGAGACGGTAAATCCTCTCCACCCAGAGCTGCTCCAGACTCTTAACATGCTGAACCACTTGGAGGACTGGCATACCTACTAAAGATCTCATCTTCTGGCCCTGTGCTGACTGAGTGCACTGCACAATGACTCATAGCTGTAAAACTATACAGATAAAATAAGACTTCTATTCACTGTGGGGGAATCACAGTGCATTCTGAGAAATCTGTTGTGTTTTCAGCAGCTGTATTTTGTGATAATGCACAAAGAACTGAATTCATGTCAAACAGGGAGTGTGGAGAGCCTCGTAATCCACACCGCCAAAAGGCCAGTCCAAGGCTCGCTATAGTAACTTAACCGCCATTTGTAAGGTTTCATTGATGGACTCCTGTCACTGCCTTATTCCTGTGGAATAAGATTATATTTTTACAGCTTAAATTTATTTTGAATTCCTTGCAATGTTTTAGTGTAAGTGCCTAATCAGTTTTGTAAAAAAAAAAAAAAAAAAAAAATGAGGAAAAAAAGTCTTCTTCATCAGCAGACAGTTTAATAGTTACCAAGCTGGTTGTTGTTCCCAAACTGGCTTGTTATATAGAATTCAATATCTAACAACTCATATTTGTCCTGACTTTCTCTTTTGTTGATTCTGGCAGCCCCTTTGACAAAAGTACTTTTAGTGGCGTACCACCAGAATACAAAGCAGACGTTCCTCAAACTCATCAATTCATCCTCAGCACGCTGCCTTAAAAGTAATTACAATTTTATCTATCCAACCTGGAAAAGTCAGAATCCTACTCAGTGACAGGCATTAGGAATAACTATAACAATTATGCAGAAACTAACATCTTCTCACTGATGGTCTAGTTTGAAATTGAGTTTCATAACCAGCTGAAAGTTCCTTGTAGTACGTTTAAAGAAATGTGTTTTGAAGCCCAACCAAGAAAAACTAACTAAACGTCAAATCAAGTATTGCTGGAAGAAACCTTTATTTCAAAGTTTAGATTTGTGGGATTTTAAGGGATGTCAACTGAAACTCATAGATGAATGTCTACATATGGGGTCATACTCATCAGTTTACACCTGTTCTGAGAACAGCGAGTATACCTTTCCTTGTAAGCTCATGTTTTAGCAACCCAACAGCTCCATCTGGTGGACAATTAATTAGATTAACCACAACTTGAGGACCCTTAACATTAAAACTTTAAAGATTATATAACAACAATTATATAAAAAAAAAAGTCATATGCTATTTTCAACCTGAATTTCCCAGAACTCTACAATATCTCACAGGAACATAACATTTGAATAAGCTGGATTAAAAACAAGAGGACTCAGAAGCTCCTCTAACCTCACTGCTAAGAATGCACTTTGTGAGAAAAAAATGAGCAAAACTGGACTGGACTCCTTCTCTGGAGGATAAACTGGAGTTTTCACATGATTTAAAATAATTCAATACTGAAAAAAAGGTTCCAAGTGGGTTAATTTTGTACTCTGCTATGTTGTCAAAAGAACTTCTGAGGATCTTGTTTTAACCCTGTTTACTTTGTATCATTTGCACATGGTGAAATCATGTTAACAACCATCCAGGACATACTTATAATTAAAAGCCATTAAAAATGATGTGTGTGTGATCTTCTCACTTGGCAATACACATATTGAACATAACAGTGACGTGTGTGTAACATCCCTTTTGATTGACTGCCTTGTGCGGTGCACAAACCATAGGTGACCCAGGAGATGTGCTGGTGCTTAGTCATTTTGTGGGCTTCTTTAACTGTTTTGTTTTTGTCCTGTTTTGAAGTTGGTGCCATATGTAAGCCGACGGCCTAAAAAAGAGCTGTCCACAGTCACAAGTAAAGGGCATTCTGCATTTTGTCTTAACTTTACGTTTCCGTTTCGGTCCAGGACGGGATTTTTTCCTTGACTTGCCCTTTATGTGCTCGGCTAAGACTTTTGCTCCCGTGAAAGTCTCCCCACAGCTGACACAGATGTAGCTAATGGCCTCCGCATGTTGAACACAGTGACGCAGGAGATGCAGCCGGTGCTTGAAAGCTCGGCCACACTGGCACCGGTGTAAGCGACGGCCTCGGTGGAGGTAGCGGTGGCTGATGATGAGGGAGGACTGCCGCAAGATGGCGCCACATTGCCTGCAAGGGTGAGGGGCCTTGGAGCGCCAGCCTGTGTTCATACGTTTCTTCAGAGCCACATCCTGGCTGTCGTTCTCAAACATTGCCAGAATAGTGGGCGTTGGTGGGGAGGGAGGGACAGGTGCTGCAGTGGTTGGAGTTGTTTCAGTGGCAGTGGGGGCAGAGAAACTGCTGAACGGCTGGTTGTTTGTTTGAGCTAGTGAGCCGGCCATACGTATTGAGGCAGGAGGTCTGCCTCGGCGGGAAGTGAATGGCGAGACAGAGGAAGGGCTGGATTTCACAACAGTTGACAGCAGCCCTGCATTGCTCTGGCCAACATTGAGCTTTCCATTAATGACCTGGTTTACCACATTTGGACTACCAATGGCAGAATGGGCTACTGTGCCATGGACACCTGGTGAAACCTTATTATCTGTCAGCATTGATGGATTGGTAATGATGCACACCTTGGTGCTGACCACTGACGAGTGAACCCTGGTGACATGGTCGAACAGAGTTTTCTCACAGGTGAAAAACGACTTGCATATGTTACATGCGTGTGGCATGGATTCGGAACAAAACAGGTTCAAAGGTGATTGGCTTATTTTGGGACACGGGTGTTGCTGGAACGAGTTCTGGTGAGAGAAAACCTGGCCGCAGACCTCGCAGGAATACAAAGGCATGTAATGTTCATTAAGAGACGCCTCGGTTTTAAAGAGGTTCTTGCACCGTGGACACTGATATTTCACTCGTACACCACTACAGTGCAACAAATGGAGCTTCATAGACCGATATGGCCCATTACCACATGAAGCACACATTGTGGTGTTATCAATAGGAAGGGCTACAACACGGTTTCTAGAGTTTGTATTATTAGCAGAGTCACTGGAATCATCAGTAGAGCTTGAGCCACCGTCTGATTCTAGATCGTCAGGTTTAGAGCATGTCTTATCTTCGTCATCAGAGTCAGAGCTTGTTGAATCCTCTGCCCTGTCACAATCACTGTCAATGCTGACATCTTTATCATCTTCACCCACTGTATACTCCACACTGTTTACTGTCGTCTCAGGTCTCTCAGGCTTCATCTCAATTCTTTGTTGAGGCCTCGTTTCTGACACCGAGTTACGCAGTGCTAGGTTTGTGCTGCGTTGTGCCGTGAGCTGATTGGAAAAGTTGCCGCTGTTCTGACTCTGGTGAATGACCGCAGAAATCAAAGACGGGGCTCCGTGGATTGCCGCTGGAACCACATAATGCGTCTCCGCGTGCTTGTTCAGCTCCCACACATTACTGAAGGCCTGAGGGCACTTTCTGCAGAGGGGCGGCGAGTGTACATTGTCCAGGTGCGTGGAGAGTGATGTCAGGCGTCGGAAAGTGATGTTGCAGATGTTGCAGGTGGCCTGGATATCGTGGCTTTTGTAGTGTGACATCAAGGTTGTGATGTTGCTGAATTTTTTGCCACATTCCCAACATTGTCTTTGTGTGGGCGCGCACCAATCATCATCGCTGCTGGAGTCTTCAGACATAAGGAGCTGGTCAGGGCGAACTCTGGGTGGTCTGCAATTTAAAGCAGATTTGTCAGAATCACCTTAAGAATACAGGTTTTATACAAGCATCACAACACAAGCAACACAGTAGATTGGCTAAGTCTTCATTTTAAGACTTAGCCAATCTACAGTAATTACATGGGTAGTTTAAAGCTACAATAATATGGAAAAATACTGAGAAAGTCAAAACAGTTCCACAATAGGCCAAAACCATTAGAAAGCAATAATTAAACGATAATGGATAATTTGAGAAAAATCTAAATAATGTAAAATACCCTTCAGTTACACAAACCTCCTGAAATATTGCAGTTATGCGACATAATTTAAAAGAAAAAAATAAAATAATTGGAGGTATAATACAAATGTCATGTCAATCATGTCAAATGATTAAGATAATGTGAATGGTAATAAAATACATAATTTAAAACAATTAGAACCGAAGGTTGGGAGGTTTAAGATCAAATTTCTGAAATGGCTAAAGGGTGTAAGAGTGCTGATTTAAATTTGGTGCTGTATGTTGTTTGGACCCAACGTGTAGGACATGTAGCATAAGCCAGCCAGAGGGAAGGGTCTGATAAAGCTAGCTTCCCAGTTATGACATGTAGCTACAAAGATCTCAGTGAGTATCATGTATTTCTTTGAGGGAAGTCCACCCAACCTTATCATATGAAATACAGTGATGTGTATCATAAACATTACTTATTATAAACCTCAGAGTGATGGAGTCCAAAAGTTTGAGAGTTTAAGATATATGACATTACCAAGGTCCAAGACTGACATGAAAACAGCCTTTTTCTACAAAACGACTACTGTATTCCTGCTAAATCTCTGTCTAGCACACTGGATTATCAACTTGATACCTGAAAATACGTTTTCAGGACTTGTATTATTAATTGATTTGCTGACTGAGCAAAACCAATCTCTTCGCATCATATTTGCTTATCTTTTTGAGTCATTTATGGAGCAAAAGTTCAAAACATTCTCTGAAATACCTCGACGACCATTGTTAATAAAAATAATAATTCAATTTAAAACAATTACAACCGTTGGGAGGTTTAAGATCAAATTTCTGAAATGGCTAAAGGGTGTACGAATTTTTGAACACAAATTCATGGTCCCCAGAAGATGAAGCCAACAGACTTTGTTGATCCCCACTCTTCCCCCAGTGGCCCCATGAAGTTCACATTTGCGGCTCTGAGTGAAATATCTCAACAACTATTTCATGGATTTACATTAAAAGTAGCTGCAGACATTAACGCCCCCTAGGATGAATTATACCTCTGGCAACCTCTTGACTCATACTGTAGCACAAACACTGGGTACATATTTCAATTCCACCAGTACTTTGTCTTTATGACTAAATGGCACACCCGCCAGCTTTAGCTGTACTATGTGCTAATTAGCAAATGTTAGCATGCTAACACGCTAACCTAAGAGGGTGGCTGTATGCTGTATTCACTTAAGAATAGCATGTTAGAAAATGTATTTTCCTCACATTCACAGAGTTGCTAGCATGGCTGAAGGCTCCTTTATTGTCGAAGCGGTTGTTGTATTTGACTTTCATCATTGTTGAACCATTTTATTTAAATCCATTTTAGTTAGCTTGTTTTAGGCAAAAATAAGCCTTTTGAGGAAGTCACCACAGGTTTTAGGAAACTATGACAGGTTAATGACTTCCTGACGGTTTGTAGGCGATCTATCAATCAGTTAATCGCAAAAGTAGACAATAAATGAGTTGCAGCTCTAGTGTGGTCAACCTTTTTCTTCACGTACGTTTCATCAGCAGCACGACCCCGTTAGCTCACACTGTACTTTCTCTTTAAAAGAGTTTCCCCACTTTGGACTAACGTTACAGCTCACTTCTGTCGAGACGTCTGTGTTTGACCCATGGGACAAGACATCTCATTATGTTACATTTTCAGCTGAAACGACATTGTAACTCACTTACCTCTGTCCACAAGTAGTTACTGGACCAGGAAACTAATAGCTGAAGTACAGATCGAGGATGAAATAATCCGATTAGTCCAAACTAGAAAGTGATGGTTTCTACAAATCAGTTAGGTCACCGTTCACGTCAGTTACTGTGCGTTACTTGAAAAAAAAAAAAAAATTGCTAGCGTTAGTATTAACTTGTATGTAATGATGGGCTTTCGGCGAATAATACAGCCTCTATGCCGGATTTGTGTCTGAATCCCATCCATCGGTAGATGTGGCGCTTACACAGATATGATTCAGCACGTTACAAAAATAGAAAACCGTTAAAATTTCACATTTGAAGCTACTGTCATTTTGTTGATGGCGTCCACACACCGAGCTCCTCCCATGGCTCCTCCATATCCGTTTTTAACCGGAAGAGCGACGCCTGCATTTCCCAGAATGCATCAGACGTCAAGTTTAATATTCACCCAAACTTCAGGGGAAAACTTCAAAAATACACCGATGAAATTGTATGCAGTAGAATAATTTCATTCAGTGAGAATTTTACGAGTTACATTAAAATTATTTTGGACCACAAATATAACACACTTTGCCTTGAATTATCAACATGCTTTCATATTTTATTAATTTGAAAGTAACTAAAGCTTAACGCTGTACACTCATAATATTTTAACTATTCCTTTAAGAGACCTCAGGTCAGGATGTGACCTGACCTGAATTTACTTTCAAATAAATAAAAAAAAAGGAGCAGCACGAGTAGTACAATATACAAAGTAGCGAAGTTATCAAGAAAAAGATTCAAGTGGCAGAACTATCCATATCATCACGATGTTTCATCACGACTTCATTTACCACGCGAACAAGATGCGTTTGATTGAAGGTACACAGAACTCCAGGCGGGTGGAGTTTCTTAGAACGCGTTGTTATTTGGTGACCGCCCATCAGACGTACTATGACGGTAAATGCCGGTTCTGAATCAAGCGCACTAGCGGAAAGCTAAAGCTAACGTTATTTATGCCTATAGCGTATTGGATTTAAATGCAGCGACGTTGGCACTAAATAACGTTCGACGTTACCGAAAGTAACGGCCATAGCATTGGTTGGTGAGAGCAGATTAGTAGTTTCGAGGACATTTTAGTGAAAGTAATATCAGGCTATATTTACCTCGCCGTGGCTTTGACTCTGCTCCCATCGTTGGCTAACGTTTAGCGTTCTGTTGACATCAGTTTCGCTGCTGAAGTGAATCAGGTGAGCAGATATATGTCAGAGTCCGGCCACAGTCAGCCCGGGATGTACGGGCAGGGCCGCAGGCGGAGGCGACGCCGGGGAGACCGAGATGCTGGACCTCCGGGCCAAAATCTGTCCGGACCCAGTCGGGATCGAGAATACCAACCGAGAGAACGCAGGGTACACACACATAACGTCACTCACACTGATGCAGTCTATGTTGTATTCACTGCTAGGTTAACTATTTTACTCCTGATTAGTACATCTTTTTTTTTCTTTCTTTTTTTTTTTTTTTTTTTTTTTACATATTTATCTGTTCAGGATGGCAGCGAGGATCCACCAGGGCCACTTATTCAGAAGACCCCAATCATTCTTGCAAAACCCCCTGGAGAAAGGGTGAGTTAGTAAGCATGTGTCAGACACCGAGATCTTTTTGTGATCATCCTCATTGAACACGAGCAGTAATAAACAGTCATAATGACATCAGAACATTTTGATGTCTCTAGGCAGTATGAGTAAGTATAATAAGTAAGAATATAAGTTTGACTGCAGTATGGGGAATCAACACCTGGTTGTTTGGCAGCAGTTACATTTCAGTTAATTGATTTGGCAGACACTTATTTCAAAGGCATTCTAAGCTATTTATACATTCACATAAGTTTTTCACGAAACTAGGACACCATTTCCAAATCAAATTGGACACAGTTCACAAGTAATCATCATAGAAAGTAAATCTCGTATATTTTAAGCTCCTCTACAGACCACTTTAGCTATAGACTTGTGCTGTTGTTGGATCTTTTTCAAGGCCAAGCCTTCACAGAATGCACCCGTCGGTGGAGCACCAGTCCTGGAGAAGCCCATCATGCTAATGAAAGCTAGGGACGATGGAGGAAAGCCTGGGACTCCTCCTGAGGCGGCAGCTCAGCCCACTGGTCCTGGACCCTCCAAGATGGAGAAGGAAGGGCAGCGACCTACGCAGCCTGTTTATCAGATCCAAAACAGAGGAATGGGTGCTTCTGCATCGAGCAGTGCTGTGGACCGTGAGTTATTTCAGATCATGCAAAAAGGGCATTTTTTTTCCCACTGTAGATGTCGGTTACAGTGATGTAGACAAAAATTCAATACTTAAAATTCTGTGTGTTTAAAAAATGTAAAATAAATCTTTTCATATGACCTCTAGCCATGGTTGGCCAGTCTAAACTCATCCCTCCTGAGAAGATGAAGCACAGCATCAAGCTAGTGGATGATCAGATGAATTGGTGCGACAGCGCCATGGAGGTGAGTTCATGTTCAGTGAATTTAGTTGATTGCAAGCCATCAAACTAAAGGTTTTGATAATTTTTTTCCAATATACTGTGTGGTGTGTTGCAGTATCTGAGGGACCAGACGGATATGTTGGTGGTGGGAGTCATCGGTCTGCAGGGAGCTGGGAAATCTACGATCATGTCACTGTTATCTGCCAACACTCCTGAGGAAGATCAAAGGTAAGGTTGGTTGTAACATCAACAATAAACTTCTCTGTTATTTCTAGATGATATATTAATTTCCTTTATTAATAAATAATGACAATTTTTTAGAGAAAAAAAGAGTGTTTTAAGAAAAAATCTCTTGTCAGAGGAAGTTTAGGGGGGAAAAGACAGTGTAGAAACAAAAACTGAAGTTGAAACATTAAAGGGATATTCCGGTGTAAGTTTAATCCATGGTCTTACACACCGTGAAACTGTGTTAGACTCCCTTTCGAGAGATCAAGTTTGCAGACCGCTAGCTAACGTAGTTTTAGCATCCTCAGAAACGACCACACGACAACAATACATTGCAGTAAATGGGTCCAAATATAAAACCGCCGTCAAAACGCCACAAATAATGCTCAGAACAGCACCAAACTTCAGCAACATTAGAAACAGGGTCCCAGCACATATTTCGAGGCATCAAACATTTCATATAGTTGCCGTATTTGTCGGAAAAGATAAACAAAATTCACCACCCGAGAAGCCTTCTTTGTTGTGGGGAAGCCCTGTGAGTCGATTACCCACAGTAATGATCATAATTGAACTGTGGAACTCTACTGCACTCGGTAAACGAGTATCGGTGCATGATTCTCGCACTGGAAGGGCAGTGTGAATGGGTCTAGTAACAATGTTAGACCAGTGACGGCAACATAAGTAAAAATGTTATTGAAATTTTTGTCAACAACACATCACCTTTTATTGTAGGATATTATAGAAGAGTAAACATGTGTTTAAAAAGTTCATTCTTACCTTCCAAAGTTTCACATTAAAAGTGACAGTACTCTTTCCGAACACAAGGGGGCAATATTGTTAACCCATCAGCTTCTGCAGAGTGTTCCAGCTAATCCCACATCTAAGTTAATATCAGGTAAGTGTGTGACACTGTACAATGTCCAAAGAAAACCATATTATCAAATACTTACCCCTTTCATGCCTTTGTTAATTGTAGGTGTAATACATTTCTTTTAGCTCACTTAGGAAACCAGGTTTAAGGTTCTCAAAACATTAATTCATTTCATTCATTTTAGACAAGGGGAGGATGGAGGTCATGACGTGTCCTCAGTGTGGATTTTCTTGCACAGGGCTTATGTATTCAGAGCACAGACTCAGGAGATCAAGGAAAGAGGAGGAAACCAGAGCACAGGCATTGATTTCTTCATCACACAGGAGAGAGTCATCTTCTTGGATACACAGGTGAGAATGAAGTATTGTGGATCAATGACAGTTTTTTTTCCATTTGCTGTGAGTGTAAGCTAGTCAGGAACTGTGAATATTTGAAAAGTCGAAACGGATAGAAATAAGTTATGGTTAGACTGCAACATGCCTTTTATGTTTCTTCAGCCAATGCTAAGCCCGTCTATTCTTGACCACCTCATCAACAATGATCGGAAGCTGCCTCCTGAGTACAACCTCCCTCACACATACGTGGAGATGCAGGTCGGTGGCTGGCCATTCATTGTCTGATGGGAGTTTATGTTTTATTTTAATTATTATGTAAATACACATTCACACGTGACCACTCACTTTATAATCTGTTGAACAGTCTCTTCAGATCGCTGCCTTCCTGTTTACGGTGTGCCATGTTGTCATTGTGGTTCAAGACTGGTTCACAGACTTAAACCTCTACAGGTAGGTGCCTGCTTATCTGCAGTGGATCTGTGTTATACTTGGTGCCCGCTTTCAGGAAAGCTGGGAGGGTAACTGGAACGTCCCCTCCTGTTGCAGGAATGTTGAGCATTTCATCTTGTATCTTGAGAGGATATTTGTCTTGTGCTTTTTCATAAACTCAATTATGTTATTCAGTCAGTTGGTCTTGTTGTAAACATATCGGAGCAAAACCAGACATGTTGGGCACGACTGGCTTTTTTTGTTAGCCTAACATGTGCTGACATGAATACATGTGTGAGTATTCATATGTCAGGCCACTTCCTCTGTTCTGAGACATTTATCATCATCCACCTACAATGCAGAACTGAGTTCTCTCCATAGACAGCTTAACAACCAGTCACATCTGGGCTCACCTAGCCCTAGCAAGTCAACGACCCACAGCTGGCCCTAACGACTCCGAAACCCAGAGCTCACACGTGTCCTTGCACAGGGTATAAAAGCCTGCAACTCCCCTCCGGTTAGTTAAGTTAACCGGAAGCATCTAAAGAAGCATCTTGAATGAGAGGTGAAACGTCGTCAAGAAACTGAAACCCATACAGTTGCCTACGATACATCACTTTGATGTACCATGACCTGGATCACTGATAACTTTCATCTTCATCCTAAAATGTTAAACAATGAAGGCTTACAATTTAGAGAAAACAATATTTATTTATTGATTTGGTATTTATTTATTTATTTATTTTTTCAGTTTCAAAAGATGTTTATATGCATGCAAGACTTTCAAGAAATTCAAATTATAAGCAAAAAATTAGCACAAAGAAAAAACAAAGCAACAATCAGAGGACGAAAATATAAAAAAGAAAAGGAAAAATAATGTGAAAGACAATTACATCTGTGTTTTAACAAGAGCATTTTCAAAAACAGATGGAGCTGGTTAACATTTGTCCTGAAGCCGTTCAGTCCGGTCTAGTCCAGACCCTTCCTGCCTGCCAGATAAACATAGTAACAGCAATCAGTCTGTGTTCTGGACTTCTTCAGTTATTGACAGACTGGTGCTGTAGCACAATGGATAGATTTTGATGCACCCTTCCTGATCATAACAGTTTCACAGTGACAATCTCTCTGAAAACATGTGTAATTTTTCAACCTCTAAAAGATATAGCTTCTTTAAAAATGCCATGTCATGTTTGGGGATAGGTTCCTTCAGACCGCTGAGATGCTGAAACCCTCCACACCATCTGCAAGCCATGACAGCGCTGGCTCTTCGGGCAATGACGATGGAGCAGAGTACTATCCTCACATAGGTGACTTTTTGATACGGAAGCAAAGCTAAAAACAAGCTAGCAAGGTTTGATGATGTCAAAATTGAAGTGTCTCTTCTTTAAATTCCTCCCTCATCCAGTGTTCCTCCAGAACAAGGCCAGACGGGATGATTTCTGCCCAAGGAATTTGAAAAACATGCATATGGTTGTGGACAAACTAATGGCCCACTCTCATCTCAAATACAAAGGTTCACAACTACAACAATATACTCTTCACAGATACCCGGTTTATATTTATATATATCTATGGCTGTTTTCAGATGCAGTTTATTGTCTGAAACTGAGTGTAGTTAAAGGCAAATTTGAATGGTTTGGAATTGTTAGTGTTTGGTTAGATTTGATTGTCAAAATTGTCACATGCCACACCTGCACCCATAACATGTGGTTTGTTTTTAGGTACATTATCCATGCTGGACTGCAATATCTTCCCTGGCTTGGGGCAGGACTATCTGACAACGGAAGTCAACATGTTCCTCCTTCCTGTGCAGGAGAATGACGGAGAGGATAATCTGACTAAAGCCGGTAATACATAATTTATCTTCACAGCAAGCAAAACTCTTTTGTCCTCCTTAATATTGTCTTAGATAGGAATTCATCTTTGTGTAATTTTTTTTTTTTTTTTAGGGTCGGGGACGTACCCGCTCTTTTCCCTGCTCCCAGGCTACAGAGGACATCCGGCCTTCTCCACCATGGTTTCAAAACTCCGCAGCCAAATCCTAGCCATGCCTCGCTGTCAGCTGTCACACACCATCCTCACTGAGAAGAACTGGTAAACATCACATTCCTCTCTGCCCGCTTT
Organism: Sparus aurata; assembly: GCF_900880675.1. Lineage (NCBI taxonomy): Eukaryota > Metazoa > Chordata > Actinopteri > Spariformes > Sparidae > Sparus > Sparus aurata. The sequence goes on from NC_044203.1 coordinate 18,858,708, forward strand.
ACATTAATTTCCATACCAGATACGGGAACATTTGCATTTATTTGATTATCTGACAGCTGTGGAACAGAGAGTAGGAGAAAAGGGAAGTTATGTACTGGGAGTGAACAGTGAGGCAATGAGGGGATAACAGAGGACAGGGTGAGTTTATTGATATGCAGGGTGGAGACAGTAAGAATGCTGCTGGATAATGAGCGGCAGGTAGGAACTTGCAGTTCACCTTATAGGGAGACATTCAGAGTTAGTTAGCAGTGACAAGGAGCTGGAGCTACTGCTGTAGAAACCCGTTACTCAACATTGCTTCATTTTAAACTTTGAGGCTGCGTCACTAAAAGAGCAGCAAAACCTCCCTACTTTCCCCTCTTATAAAGGTCTGTTTAAACCAATCACAAGCCCCGTCTGCCATTGTGAACCGTCTCCCTCTCTCTCTGACCTTTTGAGAAAAAAAAAAAAAAAACACAGCCACAAGAATTTGCTGAGAGTTCAGCAACTCTTCCCAGTCTCTCCATCATCCCATCATCTCCCACCAGGTCATTTAGCAACAAGCCCCAAACTGGATGTCCTTCTTGGATGTTTTTGCAAATTGTTCATAACAGCCCAAGTGTTGTTAATGCGGTTGTTGCTGATGTCAACGAGAGAGAGAGAGAGAGAGAGAGAGAGAGAGAGACAGCTGGGAGAGTGAGGAGAGAGGCGAGCGATAAACAAGAGGGAGAATGAAAGTGGAAGTGCATGAAATGTCATGGCGAATGGATAAATCAATAGATCACATTTACTGTAAGTGGCTCTAATGGACCGCTAGTATTACATTACAGGAACAAAGATTTTATTCCAGGAAGAACTGGCAGAGTGGTTTTTATAATGTGGGTCCAGTGAAACATTTTGAAGGAAAAGAGAAAAAGAGAAAAGAAAATTTTTGATTTTACCAGCAGTATATTTTATGCAAGTGTTACCAAATGTATGTTTGAGTACAGTTGAACATACTGATCTACATTTAGTTATATTGCTCCTCTTAACGTAGAAATGTCTGCCTTCTGTTTTAATATAAAGGAACTAGATGGCGCTCAGCTTCTGGCGCTCACTGCGCCAAAAATTGACATTTGAAAAACTCAAGAGAAATCTTTCATTCCAGAACTCCGCTTGTGTTTTTTGATTTTGTTGAAAGGATTAACTGTCCCTTTTAAAAACAATATTCTGCTGGTCATGCAGACTTCTGAAAGGTCAACTCTCTGCATAACTAATTAAAGTGATCTTTTTTTCCACTCTGATTAAGCTTACAATGATCTTAAGTCTAAGCTGATGAGGGTTGCAGACACCCTGGTGAAAGATGATATGCACTTATTTCTGTCTTAAAACTAAATGTCTGCACATCCTGACAAACTCATTTAAAAGCCAAACGTTTCCAGCAAGGAAATCAGGCAGAACCAAGCAATTGCTTCAAGAGAGCATGGCACAACACACGAGACCACAGATCTAAGATCAGGACTCAGCAGTCCACCTACTAAAAGACGAGCACTAGCATGTCCATTTTTTGACCTTTTTGGAAGACAAATGGGGGCAGTACTGGGATTTCTCCCCAGGTAGCTTAGCACCTGGCCACATCTTGGCTCATTTAACCTTAATGACTCATGTGATTATGGGTTTTAGTTTAAGACCCACATGATGGCTGGGTGTGTCAACAACTCACATGAGAGCTCAGCGACTCTCAAGGTGTCCACAGAGGTTGAAATGCCAAGGACTTCACACCAATCCATGAGAAATGAAGAAGCCCTTCAGATGAGTCATCACAAACCTCTTTCATGAGGTTCAGCTAGTCCATTTCCCTTGTGTGTTGTATTCTGGTTCAGTTGAGTCCATCAACCGCACACTCAAAAATCAAGTACACATGGTGTGTGACGGGGAAGACGGTAAGCTTTAGAAGAGTCAAGTATGTGTGAACATGTTTTGGGTACCTGTTGGCAGTGTTGTGCCTGAACGCGTTTAATGAACAATCGTTAATGAACTCGTTCATATTTTGGGCGAACGTGAACTGAACGCACGTATTTCTGCCTGATGAACGTTATTATGAACGCGTTCATTCTGGCGTTTGTGAGCGGCGTGTTCTCACAGTTTAACTTCGTTCAAGACAGTGCCAGATTTCCATCGAGCCTTCCAGGCGAAAAAACACCGTGAACAAGCCTTGATATGTAGCGGAAAAACATCCAATCTGGCTGTTGTTTATAAAAAAAAACACGCTGGACGAGAGGTTTGTGCAACTCGCTTTACTTTCAATCAAAACGAAACTTGACGCATGCGTCATCAATGCGCTAAGCATGGAGGCAAAAACAAATGAAGGCTTCACATCTGTTTTTTATTGTGATGTATCTAAAAAGGAGTGATGTTGTCGGATCTCATTTTTTTGATGCTGCTAACTCTGTCCATTCTCAGAATGGACAAGAAAATAATGCTCTTGAACACATGATGAACTTTGTTATCCAATGCAAAATGTTTTATTGACAAACAAAAATTTGCAAAATCACTACCTAAATTTGCTCATTTTCTCCTGGAACTGAGCTCTTTGCTTAAATCTCTGATTTTGTTAAATAACAAAAAAAGCTAATACCTTACTGAGTCATAATGAAAAGTTTTGCCCTGAAGCCACTCTCTGAACTATCTATTTATTTATTATTTTATTTTTCCCTTTCTTCTTTTTAAAAAATATTTATTTACTTATTTATGTATTATTTTATTTTTTATTTTTAATTTGAACTCTATCCTGTACCACAAACCTGAAACAGCACATTGAACTAAAGCACCCAGCGAGCCTTTCAAGGTATGTGCAAGTGAATAAAAAATCAAAAGACATGGCAATGGCGTGCCAAAACAGATCCTCTACCACCCAAATCATATTAACGGCGTACAGCAGCGGCTCCGCTGTCTTCATCTCCCAGCCACAGCTGGACAACCTGGTTTTGCAGAATATTGTCGAAGAGCTGCAGTTTCAGTGTTAAGACTGATAAAATAATAGCTGTCTGTGGTTCTATATGGGCTGTGGCAATAATTATGAAAAATAATAGCTTGCATCAACATATTGGAAAAAAAAAAAAAGAACTATGAACTAGTTCTTTTTTGGAACTGTGAACTTAGTCCAACATGTTGAATTATGAACTATGAACTGAACTAGTTCATTTTAAAGTTTGTGAACTGAACTTTGAACAATTTCATGTAGAAAGTGAACTTTCCCAACACTGCCTATTAGGGACCTGTCCTGGCATAAACATGGACCGTGTCAGGACCTGTTGTCCTTACGGAGACCAAAGACTGCTCCTAATGCTCCAAACCTTATTTCTTCTGAGGTCTGAGATAAGACAGGAGATGCAATGTGAGATGCGGTTAGGATAAGGTTAGGGTTAGCATGTAAACAATAAAGTCAGGTCAAAGTTAAAATCCGAACAAGGATAGTTGCACAAACCTATGGCTGTGTGTATGGGTGTGTTCATGTGATTTTGCATGCAGTATAAAATTATCAAAGCGGAAGAGGACCCATGTGTAGGTTAAATGTGTGAAACATTTCTACCTTCAGTACAGAAGGTCTTCAGTTTTAATTAGGTGTTGTTTGCTTATTGGATTGTTTGAATAGAACTTATTTGTTGTTGATGTTTGTCATGATTTATACTTTTTCTAATGCAAGCATGAAATGTGAAATGCTTGTTTTCCCTATTCCACTTATCATATGTACTAGAGAAAACCATTTTGTTTCAGGACTCTCGTAGCCCTGAGGCTAAATCAAAACCTGGTTGATGGGAGTTTAGTAAAAAAAAAAAAACGCATCCCATTGAGTAATAAAAGTAACGAACAGGATGTTGAACAAGAACCCACACAGTTCTTGTTTGCTCTCTACGGTGAACATCCGTTAAAAGCAAACTGCAAAAAAAAAACGAGGAAGGTGTATTTTTATTGTGTGTTTCTTAATCCTTTTGTACTGTGTGTTTTGCTTTTATTTATTTCTTTGTATGGACCTTGAGTCTGAAAATAAAGCTTATCTATCTCTATCTATTCAATTCCTGTTCTCTATTAATATTATTATTATTTTTCTTTTACAGGTTTCACTATGCAGCTCGTATCTGGGATGGCGTGAAAAAGTCCTCAGCCCTCTCCGAATACAGCCGCCTGCTCTGTTAACACCTTGCCTTGGTTGCTGTGATGTGCAGCAGCTTTGCAAACTCTTAGGTCCAATAAACGGGCCACAAAAAGAGTGATTTGGCCCTTAGCATGGGGACCATCCTTGGCAATGTACAGGACGGGCGATTGAAAATGGAAGCCCGGTCACAAATGTTGCAGGATGACACTGCCTTCTGTCTAAAGATTTTGGTGGGGAATGAAACCGGAGTCTTGCTGCTCTGCGTGAGAAAGTTGCCTATCCTTGCCCTCAGGTTGTTAACACAGCTGCACCCTGAATGGTAGTGTTGGAAAAGAGAGAAAATTTGATTGTTTAATGACATTAGATGTTGTAAAAGCAGTGCACATATTTTCTGAGAGGAAAATATACCCATCTGTAAATTATCTTTTTTATTTCCTTTAGAATATTAATAAAAAGAGTAACCGTCAATTACTCAAATCAAAAGAAACAAGTGCAAAGATCTTATGTGAAGTTCTTAAAGGGTTTTCCATTGTGCAGGTTTGTTGCACTCTTCCCTTTGCAGGCGAAGGATACTGTCTGTCTCCACTGGTGTACTGTGTAATACTATATCCTTTTACAAATTAGAGCATAGCAGTCAATATGAAACCTAAATCTTCCGTAGTTAACAGTAACTGTGAAATGGACCTCAGCACATCAGTGTACTGAATAGCTTTCATTTTCCATGAAGGTGTGGGAGATCGCCACCCTGACTACTTGTTCAAACCTGCTTTGCTTTGACTTTCCTTTATAAAAGCACAGAATGAGAAATGACACTTGTGGGCTCACGAGACACCCAGGGACTCACCACAACCCGCCAGCAGATGATTAACCCAACACGGCACAAGTGTAGTAGCAACTTTCCAAAACGAAAGTCAAACAACATTTTATGTAAATTCATAGTAACATAGTAACACATTCAGAAGTTGACCCTTTAACCATTAGCTTGACTGCAGAGACCACATTTGTAAATTGTGTCTATACTGTCAGTATTGTGAATACTGATGGTGGGTTTCGGTGTCTAATTTTCTATGCGTGAAATGTGTCCTATAAAAAGTTGATTGTGGTCTGCTTCACATGAGTGAGCCTACAACCCTAAATATGTTTGAGTTCACACGCAATGTGCAGAGTATGTGGGCAGAGTGGAGGGGTGAGAATTTCCGGTCTTCGTTCAAGAGCTGTTTGTTTCCCTCCAGGCCGTTCGACCGGGGTCCTTTTAAGGCAACACTTCTTATAAGATTCCCTCATTAAACGCTCTGCGCTCCACCCTGCTCCTCTCACTGCTCTCTCCAAAAAAGTATTTTATATATTTGTGTTGTACTTTCAATTTTTAGCGTAAACTGTGTGAGTGGGACATGAGGAGCATAAGTGTCTACTCATGGACAAGAGGCTAGCTGAAAGCCTGTCTTCTAGCAGATGCAAGCTTCTTCCTGCACGGTGATTCAACTGGCGGATGTGGTTTGTGGTACATTCACAGCTTATCAAAATCTTCCTCAGTGGTTCCTCAAAAAATTAATGCAAGTTAATGGATATAAAAGGTTTGTCCCAGCACAGAACTTAACTGCCTTTGATTGATTTGATTAGAAGTTAATTGGTAACGCATTTACTTTTACACCGCAGTACACACAGGCGTCATTGTTTCATCGATGCAGAGAAGAAGTTTGTTTTTTTTTGTGACTGATCGATCCCCCAGGAGAGATTTCAGAGTTAAGTCCTATGGGAAAATCATATTGTGTGCGTTTCCATATGATTTTATTTATTGGAGCCTCTGTAATCTGCAGCATCATTGAGTGGTATGAAGACATACTGTACATTAGGAAACAATTTCAATTAAAACAAATCTGCCACTGTTTTGCCACAGAGGTTGTTCAAATAATAGTAATTATTAACTTGTAGATAATAGCAGTTTATCAACCACTAAAGTCTATCAGCATTTAGGTTTACCTATCTAACTTTAAAGGGCCTTTTCCCAGCTTCACATTTTGTCACTAAAGAGGAAAGAATGAAGGGCGGGGTCAGAGGATGAAGACAGCTCCCCCTCAGCAGGACTACTTAGAGCAGAGACAGATCCAGCTACAACACAGTCGCAGCCCATCATCACAAAATGCACCTTCTCGCTCTAATCTTTGGGATTGTGCTTCTCCCTAAAGGCAAGTTCTTCTTCTGTTACCTTTATTATTATCATTATTATTATTATTATTATTATTATTATTATTATTATTATTATTATTGTTGTTATTTAAATCCTGTAATAATAATCCTGTATGTTAAAATGCTGTTTGTTACTCTCAGGGTTTGCTCTCATTTTTCCCACCTCTTGTAAAAAAAGAATAGTTGCTTATTATTTTTTTAACCTTTTTTTTATTATCATTTCTTCTTTTACTTAACTGACTTTTGTGTTTTCTCAGCTCAAACCCTGAAATGTTATGAGTGTTTGCCGCAAGGTGGGATGTCCTGCACGGACACACAAAAAGAATGCCCTGCTGCTGGGTATCAGTGTGGCGCGATGAGCATTGCCTCGTATGCAGGTGTGGTCTTTTGTGATGCATTGTTTTTGTTGTAAAACCATTTTGGCACACTGGCCCAGTTTACTAAGATTACTCTTTTTGTTGCAGGTGGCGCTAAAGTGGTTGATATGAACATGAAAACCTGTACTTTGCCAGACCAGTGTTTTGAGGGCTCACTCAACTTCGGAATTGCCAAAACTGTAATTGCCACCAAGTGTTGCACCACTGATCTCTGCAACAACAAGCCTGCCACTGGTAACTTTCACAGATTGTTTAGTGATGCTTCTTTGCACTTTAAGAGCTTTTTTCCTGTGAAAATTCTCATTCAGTTGCCTGGGCCAAAACAGTTAAATATGCAGCTTTTTAAAAATTTGGTGGTGCTGGTGAATCCGAACCTGAACAATATGTTTGGATCTGCTGCTGTTAAAGAAACAAGATGCACATTCCAAGAAAAGCCAGTACAAAGGATATTACTTTAAACTCCAACTCTGCCTATCACAGAGGAGCCCAAGGGGTATAACTGTATATCTACACACATAGCTCTGTGTGTGTGTGTGTGTGTGTGTGTGTGTGTGTGTGCGCGTGTGCGAGAGAGAGAGAGAAGGAGAAACTCTACGTTAGTTACGTTAATCTTGTTTTATTGCCAACAGGGCGATCATGCTCGCATTAATTTTCCAAATCATCAAATTATAAACAAATGAAATATGAATCTTTACATTTCTGCATGTCTGCTGATTTGCAACTTACTGCAAACTCCTCATCCCCTGCTGCCCCAACAATATGAACAATGTCTGTTCCATGTCACAGAGCCTGGCAAAACCAATCCCAATGGCAAGAAGTGCTATTTCTGCAATGGGAACACGTGCACTGGAACTCTGAACTGCGAGGGGAATGAGGACCACTGCATCTCAGGAACAGGTTATTACGCAGCTCACTCTGTTTCACAAATGTCCCCAGCTCAGAGAGACGTTTACTGATTTTAGGAGAAACTAACATTAATTCCATTCTCTCAGTGACTATTGGAGCTCAAAAGACGACCATGAAGGGCTGCGCCTCCAAGCTGATGTGCACAAGTGCGAGCAATCCACAGATTCAAGGATTCATTGGAGGTGATATCAGCTGCTGTCAGGGCAACTACTGCAACAGCGCCAGCAGCACAAGTGCTGGCCTCCTGCTCCTGGTGACACCAGTGGTGTCTCTGCTCATGTTGTCTTAGCCGATGGAGACCGCAGCACTGCTCAGTACTTCTTTCCATTTCAGATCCCCTCAAAGTGGTCAAATCTGTGTCTTTATTTTGAATTACAAATATGATTTAGAGAAGTTTCGGGTTACCTTTGTCTCCTGCCTCATACAGTTTGTAACCTGCTTAGTTCCTTTTTTTGTGTGTTGTTTAAACAACTGTCATTTGCGTTGAGTAATTATAAGCATCAGCTCATAGCTTTTTATCTGAAGTAAAACAAAAAGAATGCAAACATGTTGCTTTATCATTTTTCTTAGTTGTGCTTTTATTCACCCGAATACAATTTAAGTCGGAATTATGAAAAATACCTTGATGTTACTGTTGAACCACAGAAATAAATGTCTTAACGTTCCCCTCAAGTGTATCCCTGTGTTTTATTTCAGTGTTTTTAATCCTTTTCAGTCACAAGTTGGTACATGCAGTCACAATAAGTGTATGAATCACGAGTAGTTGTACAGTGTCAAAGATGCAGCACTTCCCTTTTCCGAACACGCGTTGATAGTGTAGAATAATAGAATGTATAGGTTTTTAATAATTAAAAAAAACAAAAAAAAAACGGTGAAAAATGTGTTTAAAATGAGATGATCTTGTTGGGTTTATGTCTCCGTCTGTGTGTGTCTTTGTTGGACCGTGTGTATCTGTGTGTGTCTCAGTGCATCAAACAACTTTGTCAGAAAACCACACCTGGGGAAGCATGAACCTGTTTTGCATCCTCATAATTTTCAACTCAATTATGAGTTTGATTTGTTTCTCTAAAACTTTAAAACTCAGGCAGAAAGTGAAAGACTAAGTGATTTTCACTACTTAGGGTTGAAATATGCATTCCCAATGGACCAGAATTTGGCTGTACAAGTAACAGACTGACACTGACAACCAGTGATACAGCAGATTAAATCAACCATTTCATTTATTTTGGCAGAAATATATATTGCATGACAGATTTCTCAACACGTTTATGTGGTGGATGAAGGCGATGCTGACGATGTCTTGTCCTGATGGTTAGATCACGATTCCGTGAAGAATGTTCAGCACGTCCCGCTATATCATAACTGTGTATTTTGTTAGTTATGTGTGTTTAACTGACAGCAATGTGAGGAGTGTAGAGGACAGTTTGTAGGGAGAAAAAAAACTATACCACCATCCAGTGGACACATTTTATACAACAGGCACTTAAGGTTAAGAGGATTTAGCAGATTCTTGATTGTTACCTGGCTACACAACAGGAAAAGTACATTGGCTGGAAATGAGGATTTGTGTTTGTATGTGTTTTTATTCTGATAATGCAGCTGAATCAAAGATATTTCTTAATTCAATGACTGCCTGTGATAAGAACATACATTTTCCACATGTGATAATCACACTGTTTATTTGAGTGTACGTATGTGTTGAGCAGTAGAAGCACACCCATCATAGTGTGATGGTGTGTGTAAAAACCTCATTCTCCGAATCCTTGATGTCAGCTGTCTGCCACATTCCTGGTTGCCACAGTGACTGAAAGACAATGGTTGTAGAGTCTTGGGCTGTTTAGGGGAACATAATCCTATAACTTTGTGTGTGCGCACCCGACCAAATCCAAACAACTAAGGCACAGTGAAAGTTTTTGTCATGTTTATTTAACAGTGCGTGAGAGTGTGTGGGTTGGATTAATGCATGCAGTCCCCCGTTTTCCAACGTTGGACGTGTAGAGGAGGAAGGGGTTTCAGATGTTGTTCAGCCGTCCAACAAGCACATCAAAGGAATCAAACTGACATCTTCATTCAGCACTGGAGGAAAGGTTTTTGGATAAGAGGCAGAATGTCTTCAAGACTCCGTAGTAAAGCTAAGTTTGAGATGTTGATCTCAACTCTCTCCAAATTGATTTTCAGGATTTTGCACAGCGTTAGGCACTTTCTATTAGCAAACCTGTACAAGAACTCCAAATGAGCATGACTCCAAAATACAAGAAAAACAATCTACTTTACCATAAGCTTCCAATGACTTGAATTGAATTTGCTATGTGTAATATGAGTTCTTTGAAATGTTTGTGTTTGCGTGCCTGTTCGCCTGGCTCATTTATATCACAGTCCACTAACTGTCCTTGTTTTATCAATCCAGGGAGGCAAAAGCTGAACATGAAAGGTTCAAGTGTAAATACTGGGAGTTGGGTAAAAACTATTGCAGAGCGAGTGCTCAGTGAATTAACTTTCAGAAACTGCTGATATCATTCAGGAACATCTTGACGATGATGACGTGTGTGTTTGTGAGTGTGTTTGTGTGTTGCCACATGTTGAGAAGATCATTTAGTGCACAGCAGTTGCAAAAACCAATGCAGTCGCTCAACATCCGGCAAAATTGGTGTTTCATTAGTTTGTTTAAATGTACCTTATCTATTTTGAACTGAAGGCCATGCTTGTCATTTCACCACTCATGGAGGTTGTTAGCCCCATGAGTGGCAAACACAGTCAGTACCCGCCACCGTGCAGTCACTTGATAAGTAAATTGAAAATGCTCCAGAAACGGTAATATGCTGCAATTGACTGATAAGATATTTCAGAAAGCATTTGACTGCCAGATCTATTTGAATTCACACGACTTTTTCAAGCCTCACATTTTTGACACATTTGAACCAGGAGTGGAGGAGTGGTCAGTGGATGAGGACAACTCCCCCTCAGGAGAACTTCTTATAGCCGCAAACGGTCAAATGAAAATTCAGTTCCGTCCCGCCGTCACAAAATGCATCTCCTCACTCTGATCTTTGGGATTGTGCTTCTCCCTGGAGGCAAGTTCTTGTTCTGTTATCTTTTTTACTGACTGTTTAATGTTAAGGGAAAAGAGGGACTGGAATTTTCTGTTATCACATTTGACTTTACAAATGCTGCCACATGGGTCATCTAAGGGTACATGTCCAATCACATCACTCTTCATGTAAATTTGCTGCCATTTGTTCTGAGTCAAGATGTTAAATTATTTTGTTCGTCCGTGATAGAAAATACAACTTTTGTTATCTTCTTTTTCTGTTGCTGACCTGAGTTTTGTGTGTTTTTTTCAGCCTACACCCTGAAATGTCAAAGGTGTCTTCCGGATATCTCTGGACGCTGCACCGCCACAGAGAAGACCTGCCCTTCACCAAATGATCAGTGTGCTACACGGAGAATCTCTTCTTTTGCAGGTGGGGTATTTCATGGTGCACTGTGCTTTAATTGTAAAAAAAAAAAAAAAGTTTTGCACTGGCCCAGTTTTACTGAGGTTGCTCTTTCGTTACAGGTGATGCAAAACTGTCTGATGTCAACCTGAAAACCTGTGTTCAGGAAGATGAGTGCTCTGAGGGCTCAGTCAACTTTGGAATTTCCAGGATTGTAGTTACCAGCCTTTGTTGCACCACCAATCTATGCAACACTGGAAATGCCCCTGGTAACTCACTGACAATGTCTGTTGGTATTGAGGTGCCTCTTAGTTTTAATTGCTGTTTAGTTGCATGAGCAACAAAACCAGTGAAAGATTTTAAAACTGTTCTCCCCACATGGCAGTGGTAAAAGTTAGGGCCGGTTGCATTTGTCGTGTCAGATGTCAGAATGAAGCCTTTAAAATAATGTGCATCGTCTTGTCCTGGGCACAGAGACTATCTAACGAGCCGGAAGGAGGGAAATTACTGAACCCTCTATCACCATCTGTTGTTGAGGAGCCATGGGGATTATACTGCCGAAGTTGCAGATATCATGTTCATATTCATTTTCCTTCTCTTCAGAATCATCAGCTTATAATCAAACAACAAACAAACAAATGGCAAAAATCTTTACATTTTGTGTATCTATTAGTTTCATAGCTGTTATTTCAACTTGTTCAGTAATGCCCATAATCTTCTGGTCAAGAAACCTCTGAAAAAGGCTCTAAAGAAGAGAGTAAAGTGCAGATTCATCATCCTCCCCCCAAAATGTGTCCGTTGTTACAGAGGCTGAGAGACACCAGCCCAATGGCCACAGGTGCTACCACTGCGATGGCGAAAGGTGCTCCCTAACTCTTAACTGCGCAGGGAATGAGGACCACTGCATCACAAAAACAGGTAACAGGTGTACGGTTTCAAACGTCTCACTCTGCTTTAAGCTCACACACTGACATTATTTCCATTCTCTCAGTGACTGCCAGAGGAAAACTAAAGATCACGAAGGGCTGTGCCTCCAGGCAGATGTGCTTAGTCACGGAAAATGCACAGATAAAAGCAGCCATCGGTGGAGAAATGACCTGCTGTCAGGGAGACTTCTGCAACGGCGCCAGCAGCACAAGTGCTGGCCTTCTGCTCCTGGTGACTCCGCTGGTATCATTGCTCATGTTCTCTTAACTGGTGGAGACAGCAGCTTCAGTTCGGCTTCTTATCTACACATGGCCTCACAGTGCTCACACCCCTTTCCTTATCCTTTCAGCAAAAAGGGAGAAAGTAGAAGTAGTTAAGCAAGCAGCGAATTAAAAAATATTATTTAGTAAAGTTATTTAGTAAAGTTATGATTGCACCTTAACTCCTGCCTAATACAGTTTCTAACCTGCTTATTTCCTGTTATTGCATGTTGCCTCTAAAGATAATAGCAACTGTCTTTTGTAGAACAAGACTATCTGCAGTAAAGAAGAAAGAAATATACAAACGTGCTATTAACCCAAAACTAAGGCTTGACATTTTGCTTTTTTTATATATATATATGTATCATATTGTTGTTTGACTTTGTAATTGGAATATGAGTCAGGACTTTAGAGGAAATTTTTAGTTTTTATATTTTCACAGAAAAAATCTAAAAGTGAGGATGATTTTGTGTTTGTTTTTTGTTGGGGTGCGTTCCAAACAAGCATGCTCCCTCAAGTCTGGAGAAAGGGATTTGTTGGCCAGGCATCTCTGTAGCACCACAGTGATCAGTCATTTATGATTTTATGTTGTGAGACATTTTACCTTTATCAAAGAAAAAAAAAAAGAAGAAGACGGCAACTTCTGCATTTTGGATATTGGACGCTTGGCTTTATTCTGATTTTGATTATATTTGGATTATTTGTTTAGCCCCAAATGTTTTATTGGAATGATCAGAAATATAAAATGTACAGATGCTGAATAAATAAGAAAGTTTTGCTAGAGTGTAATTGTGTGTTTTGTTTGAGTGTGTTAAACACTTTCATGTTTCATTTAAATGTTGCAAACACAAAAACCTACTTTCAACATTTGTCTAACTAATGAAGACATTCAGTTTTAAAGCTGAAGTACAAACACTGTGAAAGAGAGTCACAGAGGTCCAGGTCTGATTTAGGCCTGCAGTCTGCATTTGTTGATCCCAGACACTGATTGAGTGACTGTCTGAGCATGTAGATCTGGAAATGAAAATCAAACTCAGGATTTTGATATTAATATTTTGATATTAATGTTATTAATGAGTCATAATACAAAATCAGAAATATTTATACTTTTCATAACTGAATAAACATGAGGAAAATAAGGTTCCAGAACACTGTTTGCTGCTAGAAAGGTGGCAGGGTCCATCACATATAAACAAAGTAAAACAATATTAAACTGTGTTGTCCTTTAAGGTCAGTTTGATTATTCAGTCATGAAAATGAAGGGTTTGTTTATTAAGTTTGTTTAGGAATAAAAATTCAGTCATGCATTTTGGAAAGAGTTTTACAGTTTTTAATATGTCAAAGATTAAAGATTCCTCTTAAGCTGTCAGCCATAAAACATTTGTTTGAATTTTATGACTTAATGTCCTGGATAAGTGACTCCTGGTCTGGTGTTTCGTCCTGAGTGGTGGAGGTTAGCATCAGATGAGAGGAGGCTGCAGAGTGTGGTGATGCAGCAGGTCAGTGAGGGAATAAAGGGCCAGTTTATGTTCTACAAAGCATCCAGCTACAGTCTTGCAGACTACATTTCTCAAAGGGACATGCCCACTTCACTTTTTTCCCCAACCAAGTCGTTTTGGTGACTGAAAAAAAACATTTTGAGGGTGTATCATGTTGTGGGCGTGTCTTGTAGCCACCGTGAGTCAGCAGATAGAGTAGATACTCGAGGAGATATGAGGAGAGTAGAGGGACTTGAGGAACTATGAGCACTGTATCCCATCTAGTGGACAAATGTATACAACAGGCATTTTATACATTCATCAAGAATTTCTGAGGTGATTTTGCATCTTCCAGTTCACCCCTTTGTCCTGCAGCAGGAACATGAATGACATGTGTCTGTGGATCCTTCGAGTGCAGCTGAGTGCACCTATTTAAAGATCACAATATACATTTTTGTATGGATGGTAAAATTAAATTTTGAATGATAATTATGCTTTCTTGTTTTTTCCATTTCCTTCTGTGTTGTATACTGTAGGTTCTTGGAAGTTAAAAAGCCCAAAGTCTGCACCAACAGAAGCTCCTCTCTCCCACAGAAAACACTGCTCCTAAAGCGCCTCATCAGTCAGTTCTTACTTCTTGATATCACATGTCACCATTTTACACATTTGCATCATTTATGCCTATATTCATGGTGTAACTGAAGCTAAATAGAAGCAGATCAAAAATAATCGATGTCCTTGAATGTGTCGAAGTTAAGTCGTTAAGTGTTTCCTTTGGTAACGCTCACACATGAAGGTGGAAGGTATGAAGGTATTTATACGTATTTGCTCTTCTAAACTACAACCTGAATCACCCTCATAATTTGATAGTGTGTAAAAAAACACATTTTCTGAACCCTTGAAGTCTGATGTCTGTGTCATTTGTGTTTTTCACAGTTGCTGTAAGACAATAGTTGTTGATTAGTTGCAGACTCGTAGCTTAGCTATCGCCCTCTCAGGTGTTAAAATAATAAAAACTTTGTATGAATGCACCAAACCACTCAGGCGAAAAAGTTTTGGTGTTATGATGTTTATTTAACAGGTGCACACATTCAGGTGAGTGACGGCTGATATATATATATATATAGACATATATATATGTCTATATATATATTCTTTAATTGAAGAAAACATTTAGTAGTTTCCATGCAAGACTAGCAAACAAACAATCAAACAAGTATTGTAAATAATGTGTGTAAAATGACAACAGCAACATGGTCCTTGGAGCTTATGATGTTTCTAAGGTATGTTGAAGAACTCAAATGTTGCCATACATGCCGTCCTGCAACATCATTTAATAAGAATAATAATAATAATGATACATTTTATTTATACAGCGCTTTTACAGCTCTCAAAGACGCTTTACATAAAACCAAATACAGAGGAAAAGTACATGAGTGCTCAGTGCAAAGAGAAAGAAAGAGAAATAAATGAAAAGTACATAGAGGGACAAACAAACAATGTGCAAATAACTATGTGTTAGTGATTACGAAAACTGATGGGGGGCACAGAGAAAAACAGCTATTGTTGCAGGTAAAAAGCAGATTTAAAAAGGTGGGTCTTGAGTAGTGATTTGAAGGTGGATGGGTGAGAACAGTCACGGATGTGTTTGGGGAGGGCGTTCAAGAGGGAGAGGGCGGCTATGGAGAAGGCTCTGTCGCCCCAGGTGCGATTCTTGGTCCTGAGCGGGTGTGCGAGGAGGTTTGCATCGGATGATCGGAGGTTGCGGGAGGGAGTGTGTTGGTGGAGCAAGTCTGTGGGGTAGGAAGGGGCCTGGTTATGGAGGGCTTTGTGGGTGAGGAGGAGGAGCTTGAAGTTGATTTGATGTGGGACAAAGTTTTGCAGAACAGGGGTGATGTGTTCGTGGGAGCGGGTGTGGGTGAGGAGGCGGGCAGCCGAGTTTTGAATGTACTGAAGTTTGTTGAGAACCTTGGATGATGAGCCATAGAAGATTTCCTTCTAGTAGGTGGACCGGGCAGAGTTGAGGGCATTTTTGTAGTCTGAAAGGTGGTCTGTGTAGGCATGGAGATGAACTGTGAGAGTGGTTTTCTTGTATTGTCGCTCAAGCTGACGTTTACGGGTTTTCATTTGACGGAGTTCAGGAGTGTACCAGGGAGCTGTGTGAGTGAATGTGACAGTTTTAGATTTTAGGGGAGCCAGTTTATCAAGACAGAGGGATAATGTGTTGTTGTAGTATGAGACCAGGTCAGAGGGGCATATAGTTGGAGGGGGGGTGGATGCGGACAGAGTGTTGACCAGCAAGTCAGAGAAAGCTGAGGGGTTGATGGACTTGATGTTACGGAAGGTTATGTTGCGTTTGAGCTTTGGGGGAAGGACGGGGGTGATAAAGTCCATGGTGATGGCCAGATGGTCCGTGATGTGGAGGTTGAGACTGGAGAGTTGGTGGAGAGTGAGACCGAGAGTAAGAACAAACTAGAGTCAGTCTCAAAATCTGAAGCTTTCTAGTTTCTGTTTCTGAAACAAAAGAAACTACATGGGATACTGGCAGGCAGGGTATAAGTGCATTGAAACAATCGTCCTCAAGCCATAAAAAAGAAAACATCACGTGACCACAGTGTATTTAACAAGTGTTGAGTAAAAGCCACTCGTACATGTACACCTTGTACGTCCTAAATAAAGAAAACCAGGCACAAGTGTTTTTGTCATAGCAGCCTGGTATATTAGTCACACAGTCACTGATAACAATCACTACATTCTCATAATAAATGTAAGATGTAAAGTATATAATAATAATAAAGTTTTATTGTAGTATACATCCTGTACATTTACGGGAATTTACTGGCTCCTCAGTTGCAGTAATCATACAGTTAAAATAGTAAATGACAAGGAAATACTGTGATAGACTATACAGTAATTTAGCAATAACTGTAAAACTGACTAGTCCAATATCATATTAGGAGTTTATTGTATTTTCACAGAAATATTGTGTCGCGGTTACTGTAAAAACACAATACATTACTTGGATAGGCCTCTATATTGCTTAAAGCAATTACTTCATACTACTGTGAATTTACTGCAACAATTACTTATTACAACTACTAATTTCCTGTAAAATTAAAATAATGTTTATTTTACAGAGCTTGCTATTATTAACCTGGTAAATTGTTTGGTGGTCCATCGTGTGTTTAGGAGGAGAAGAACATGACCAATGCCAAATTAATCAACAGTAACATTAGTCCAGTTGGAATGTGTTTATTGATAACCTACTTTATGACATCACATCTGGTCTCTCCCACTCACCACAGCACTACTAACCTTAGGCTTGGCAGGGCGGGGAGGTCTCCGGTTTCTAGATCAGACAGACATATAAGAGGAGGTGGATAATTAATGTACGGCCAAATGAAACACAGTGGTTAGTCAGTAAAAAGCAGCTGTGTTACTGAGACTCACTCCTTCGGAGATGGGAAGGCTGGTTTGGAGGTTAGTGTCTTTCCTGTAGAAGGAGGAAGGTATCACACAATATGAGTTTTATGTGCTTAACAATAAAGGGCTGTGTGATGTAGAAGAGGTACGCTGATCAACACTTACACATAGCCAACACTGACAATGTTGTCTTGACGCCTGCAAGGGTTCGAAAAATCCAAAAATTAATATTTTTGACTTGTATCGGGTTATTTGCACCATTTAACATAAAACAGACGGTTGAGACTGGTACCTTGAGAATCTGTTCCAGATCGACCTCCTATAAGAAGAAAGACAATTAAATGTAAAACTGTTGGACGCTTAAACAGTAGGTTTGGAGGTGGAGCCCCGTTCATTCCTATGAAAGCTGTTCAGAGGCGCATTAAGCAAAAAAGTTCTACCTCCTCCATATACAATGATTCGAATGTTTTATGTAGCTTCTACATAGTGCAGCCCATAGGGAGTGCTGACTACAGAATAGAGTGGCTCATTTCAGGTTCAGGGTTGTAATGTTAAAAAATTGATCCAATGTTTTTCAGCCGCTTCTAACACAATGTCAGCTCATACGGGGAGAAGTCTTTTTTGGCCAGTTTAATTTTAATTACACAGTTTTGGCCACTTAGTCAATTTGACCACCAGGTGTTGTTCCTGGGGGCTTGGTCATCTTTCACAGACTTCACCCTGTTGTACCACCATGTTGATACAGCAGCCCAGAATGGAAAAACCAGACAGCAACTCTAGAGAGGACCTTTCAGGTTCACTTGGCTAGATGCCACCAAAGTCTACACACTGGATCTCTAAAGTGAGATAATTTCTCTGATTATAAGCTCAGTGCTCAATGGATCTAACCCTTCCTTAAAGAATAGAGCCTTGACCACCACATCTAACTGTATACAGTGGCCCTGTGATTAATAAATGTACATTTTCTTGATGTAAGTGTGGACCCAGTCATCAATTATGTAATCATTACTTATTATGCACTGAGGTTTAACAACATACCTTTTCTCCGGTCGAGGTGGTCTCAGTGAGTCGCCAGAGCGCTTTCTGTAAGAAAGATAAATGCCAGAAAAACATTCATTATTAAATCAACGTACAACTTGCAGCATCAATAGCATTTAGATTATCCATATTGACACATTCTGAACTGACTCATATTGACTCTACCTTTTCCGGCAGATGACCACTCCAAACACTGCAGCTAAGATGATTATAATCAGGACTAGAGCTGAGACGGGCATGGTTACTGGGGCTGAGCTTCTGAACTGGTACATCAGTGATCCTGGTGATGCAGGCACATTTTAGAAAATACTCACCTCCAAGTATGATAGAACAACAAGACATATGAAGCTGAATTTTGTGCTCTAACCCTTCACAGTCAGCTCGACTGAGCTGGCTTGCTGCTTCCCACGCCAAAAGGTGGCAGTACAGGTTAGACTATGGACCCCGTCTCTTCCGGTAACCATGAAAGTGATGGTGGAGGTCCTCTCCCAGATTCCCTGTTCAGTACTGGTATCCGTGACCTTACTGGTGACGTTGGAGACACTCCACGAGAACTCGGGAGGATGTGATGAACACGTGTGCATCACAGAACACGAGACAGTAATCGTTGAGCCAGCATCGACTTCTGTTGGGACCGGGGTCATCACTGGTGTTGCTGGGGAAGCTGAGCATGTGAAACACAAAGCAGAGTACTTATGTCATTCAGAAAGCAAACAGATTCATAGTTTGGCAAATTTAAATAAGATAAATAATTGATTCAAGACCTTTCATGACAATAAATACGCAGCTATTGTTGAATCTGTATTTGTCATTTCCTCTCTCTGCATGGAAACAGAAGGGTCCATTGTCAAAAGACTTGATGTTGTCAATCTCTAAAGTGCAGTTCCCCTTCGACAGATCTCCTAATATTTTCGTGCGGCCCTTGAAATGGTCAAGCACACGGCTCTGGCCTTTATGGAAGATAACGCCTCCAGTTTTCTTGGACCAGATGCCACGTGTGAGAGGCACATGTTCCGGATATTGGAAGGTGCAGGGAATCACCACACAGGAGCGAGTCAGGGCGGTAAATCTGAAAGGGACGTCAGCAGCCAGAACGTGGAACTCTGTAAAGAGACAAACAAGCCATGATGGGATGACTGTAGAAAACCTGTTACTCATAACATGAGGGCATGATGGGTTTGAGAGAATACTGAAGTACACCTACTGTCATTTTCATGAGGATCTATTTCTTCAACTTTTCTCTCATATTCTGGAAAAAATGACAGCAAGAAGTTATTAATTAAACCTTGTTGAAATCAAACCAAATAAAATCAAATCAATTTCATTTATATAGCCCAAAATCAAAATCACATTGCCTCAACAGGCTTTACAATCTGTACAGTGAACAACATCCTCTGTCCTTAGACCCTTGATTCGAGTGAGGAAAAACTTCACGTTGATTGAAAAAAAAACCTTTTAACAGGGAAGAAACCTCAGGAAGAGCCACAGAGGAGGGATCCCTCTGTCAGGACGGACAGACATGCAATAGATGGCGCGTGTACAGAAAATATCAACAAATCACAGTTGACAAGTTACATTAACAGAAAGTCTGATACAAGTTATCTGTAAAGTGAGTGGATCCAGGAGACGACTGAGCTGGACGAGGCATCACTAAGTGGTGTGAAATATTCTCTTATCGCAGGGCAAAGGTTTGACATTTTGAGACACATCCTTATTTTCTTTCTGGCAGAAGGTAATGTGAGAAGATTGATACTTTTCACATATCTGTCTGTTAAAAGGAAAACTACAGCCAGCAGCCTGTTAGCTTAGATTAGCTACCACAAAAACTAAAATCTGCCTAGCAGTATAGCTGAAGCTAAACAGACAACACACACTCAGAAACTATGGGGGTTTTCTTCTCATCCAAAATTCTGCTAGAAAACAAGTAAGGGTTTGACAAAATGATTAACTTTTTCTTCAAGCGGCCATTGTGTGTCAGGTGAGAACTTACGTTTTACATGAATGGTTGCAGAGTCTGAGGTCTCCCCGCTGTAAAACTTGGCAGTGCAGTTCAAAGATTTACCGTCATCCCCAAGAGAGCCAATAAAGGTTAGATTTGACACAGCACGGTAAGTGTTGCTGGAGATCATTTTGTCGTCAAATACACTGTGCATGTCTTTGTAGTTCCACACAATGGTGGGTGTGTTTTTCTTGCACTTGTAGGAAACAGAACAAATTACACTCTGTGCTACCCCCTCCGTTGCATTTCCTGGCCGCTCAACCATCTTGATTGTTTCATGCGGGCCTAAGCAGAAATGTGACAGTGAGGCTTACAGGAGTATTTTCATTTTAATTCCAATAACACATGGTCTCACATTGTACTCACATTCAACATGCAGCCTGAGCTCACTTGTGGCTTCCTGACCACCATGGAAGCGAACGGTACACTTCACACTCTGGTCCTCCTCCTTAACGGTCCAGATTCGATCCACTTTCCTCTCCCAAATCCCATCAAATACCAAACTGTCCGTGGTGCTGTCTGTTCCAGTTATACCACTCAGGGTCAGGATGGGGGGAGCAGTGATACATGTATGGCGCACAATGCAGGACACTCGGCTCTGCTCTCCCACTGTGGGAATCTCAGTCATGCTAAGCTGTGGTTCCTGTGCATGGTCTATGAAATCAAAGCAAGGATAGTTATTTACAGAATTGCATTTTTTAAGTAAAGGAGAGAAGGAATGTATCGCAATACTCACCTGAGACAATAAGTTGAGTGGTTTTGTCGTAAAATGTGTGACCAGCGGTGTGGTAGGAGGTAATAGGGTTCTTGTCTACCCAGGGGTAAAGTCTGTCCTTGTTATGTGACATGTCAAGCCTCTGGATCTTAAGACTACAATTCCCCCCATCCACAGATCCAATCAAGCTAGTTATGTCTCTGAATTCACCAACGGCACTCTGGCTTGTGTCAAATACAGGTGGGTATCCATTGCTCTGGTACAAGTACCATATAACTCGGAGGCCAGTGGGACGGTCGGTACTGTAGGTGAAACTGCAAGGAATGATGATACATGAGCCTCTCATGCCTGTGATGCTGCCAGGGGTATTGAAGGACCAACCGCGGGAGAGCATATTCCCTGTAAAAAAAAGAAATAAAAAAAAGGAACATTTGAAACAGTTGCGGGCTCAGGATGTTGAGGGTCAGGAGCAGAAGAAGGGCACCAGCTGTATGTAGTGGGGCACCAATGTGCAGAATAACACATTTATAGAGAACTGGAAGGACACCCAGACGGCACTTTATCATGTTTGATCTACCACAGAAGCATCCAAGAGAGCAATTTTGCTGTGCTTTCTCAAACATGCGGGCACTGGGAAGATTGCCCACCTGAGTCCACCAGTGATTTAAGGCAAAGTTACAAATCACTGACGCATATGTGGTTGATTTGGCAAATATCTTAGCTATGTTAGCAAATAACTTGTCTATTTACACATCCAGCAGATAGTAAGCAATAGTAGCAACCATTTATTGTGTTTGTATTTACCAGATAAATGCAGTAAAGTACAATATTCAGTGTTCTTTTAGGGGTGTTTTGGTCTTGGAAAACCACCTCCATCTTTAGCCGCTAAATGTTTTAATGATGTTCAGTTGTGACGTTTTGTGCAAGATAACGTGTTTTTACTCTGTTTCATTCAGGACGGCTGCAGACTGTGGCTGTGTGAATAGATTCTGAGAAAAAATTAGCTAATTTTCCTTTGGAGGAAAGAAAGAAAGAAAGAAAGAAATACATTTCAGTACTAAATTTCATGTCATTATTATTTATACTCACTCTTTACACGCAGGTAGATGCCCGCTTCCTGCCTCTGGCTGGCAGTGAATTGTGCACTGCATTTCATATATCTTCCGTTGTCGTTAGCTGATGTTGTCAGTGTCAGTGTGGAGACAGTCCTCCACAGAGTATCCCCAATTTTTCTGGTTTCAGTGGGGCCTGTCGTGTCCCCATAGCTCCATGTGAATTCTGGCAGATGCTTTGGGCATGTGTACTGGGCAGTGCAGGTTACTTTGCTTGCTTGGCCCTCAAGAAATTCTTGGGATGTAGGTTGGATGGTCAAGGGTAAAAAGGAGCCTGAGAAAAAAAAATGGTAAATGTAAAAACAAAAAAATTCTGCACAAGAGAAAATTTGTTTTATTCTTGCATACTCATCACATACATTCTGCCTTTAGGGTTCGAGAGGCCTTTTCAGTAACACCGCCTGTATGATGGACAGTGCACTCCACTACTTGGAGGTCACTCTTTATGTTCAATGTGGTCGTCAAAGTCGTTTTAGTTGTGCCATCAGACGTTGAGTAATGAGTTGGCTGGTTGCCTCGCGTGGGGATGCTGAGTCTCAGGGTGGGTGAAAAGGTGCGACAGGTGTGATAAACAGTGCACATCACTGTTACTGTCTGTCCAACCTTCATGTTGCCGGTGAACGTAATCTCTGGTTTCTCTGCCCGCCCTTGAAAGAAATGTGAAGAATTATTGATAGAAATTAAAATACATCCAAGTGCATCTTTTTCTACACTCAACATTATAACTTACCAACTACTTCAATTGTCACAGTCTTATCAAAGAATCGATAGGTACTTCTCCCAACATTCTCTGGATCTACCCAGGGGTAAATCTTCTGTCTGTGGTCAGACCATTTCACTGGGTAGATTTGAAGACTGCATTGCCTGGTGTATGAGGTAGAAACTCTAAATGTTCTTCCCCTAAATTCGCCAATGACGTCGTTTGGGTACCGGTCATCATAAACCAAAGGATAACCACGATCACGATACTGGTACCAAACCACACGAGTTGGATTACGGGGTGGATACTGATAGTAGTCATAAGTGCATGGGATGACAAGGCAGGAGCCCAACAATGCTTTCATATTGCTTGGCATCTCAACATGCCAAGCCCTGGAACTGTAGCAAATGTATCCTGCAAGAGGACCAGAACGCAAAAAGAAAATTATTTAAAAAAATCAAAACAATAGGTAAATATTTATATGTAATTAACAGAAACTGAATTGCACAAAATTACAGTACCTAGGATACAGAAGCTCAGGAGACAATGGATAAATCGAGACATTCTGTAGACACATAAAACATGTGTAAAATTAACACCTTAGTATTGTAAGAGATACGACTTTACTGTCATCCGCCTGTAGACAATGTCCAGCACATACATGAAGTGTGTCTTCTGATGGCCGACGGGTGCAAATCACAACCGCAAGTCGTAAACACAACGTCAAATCAGATAACACAACCGGAAGTCGGAAAACACAACGACATGTCAGGTAACACAACCGGAAGTCAGAAAACACAACCGCAAGTCAGAAGAAAACACGATTGTAAATCCCAAAAACACAACGACATTAACCAGGAAACACATCAGCATTTTTCCAAATGGGAAAGGGCGGGACTTGTACTTGTTGAATCTAATTGGGCAGATCAATGTCAATAACAGTGGGGCCGTGCAGAGCTCCACGCTGACCTACATCGTACAGAAGAAGACGTGCTTGGTCATCACACTCTACATCGACAAAGGGAAAATTGGTGAAAAAACAGGGTTTTTCATATAAAATTGTGTACTAATGTAATATATTTGACATTGTAACGTGTCAGTAACACTTGACATTACTGAATACATTATAAATGACATGAAGTGTTAAGAAAGTTGATGAATGAATTAATCAACTTTAATTGACTTTAAAAGAAAAAATGAATGAGACAACATTCAGACGGGAGTAAAGTAAACATCTATAAGGTGCGCGTTATAAGAAAAATGTATACTCAGGAATTCTACTTTAAAAAAGACAACCCAGAGAGAAGCTGCTGGTGACTTTCTACTGCTCTACCAGCGAGAGCATCTTAATCTACTGCATCACGGTGTGATTCTCCTACTGCACTGAGGCAGATAGGAACAGGCTACAGAGAGTGGTCAAGACAGCCGGAGGATCATACCCCTCCCTTCCCTCAAAAACATTTCCACATCCCGCTTAGGCAATCACAAGAGACAACACCCATCCTGTTCGACCTGTTACCCTCTGGCAGGCGCTACAGGTCCATCAGAACCAACAGACCAACAACCAACAGAACTAACAGACTCAGAAACAGCTTCTTTCCACAAGCCATCACTGCACTGAACACAAACGGGCACTGACACTAACACGCGCGCGCGCACACACACACACACCACCGACAATGTGCAATAACTGAAAAAAACAATCATTGTATTTTATACAAAGATACCGTACATATTTATCTATTTTGTTTTTTTACGTTGCACTACTGCCTTGTACTTTTTACTTGTACTTTTAACTATTTATGTCGTGTGAATACTGGGACGACTAAAATGTCGTTGGGTCGACATGTCGACTCATGTGTTTCTGATATGGTCTTTCCACCCAAAAGTACTGTTATCTTGATAAATCCTGAAAATTACACCCTCCCTTATGAAACAAATCCTGACTCTATGATTATACAAATATGTGTCATTTCAAAAGTGTAATGCAACATGTGATTTTTCAAGACATAACAAGGTTATGATGTGCAGTCATGAGTTTTGCTGGCAGTTAGCACCTACATTACGTCTGACAAACTCTTACAGACCTGGGATCTGCTGTAGACCCGCCTGTAAAAATCTCAAAAAAAAATAAATAAATCACAGAACCATTTCCACTTTCAACAGTGAATGTGAAGACAGCGTTTTAATGTCAAATTCTGTATATACATCTTTCTAAACAGTGAAGCTCAAACAATCAACTGGAGGACCAAGAAGAAAAACAAGTTTTTGACTAAATAATGAAAATGGAAGCAATGGAAGACTATACAGCAATGTCAGAGTTGCAGAACAACAGTACATAATATACCTGCAAATGACATGATGCGGTACATATTAAAGCACAGGAGGAAAGTTTAAAAACAAACATTGTTTCATTGAATCTAAAACAGATATTTTGTCAATTGACTGAGATAATTCCTTGTTATTGTAGTAAAACTAGCTCAGTCTAAATAATGACATTTCTGCCTGTTTTCTCCATATGTTGGATTATTTCTCAACAGGAATTAGAACAAATCGAATTAGAATTGTGTGCAAGAGCTGTTTCCTACTTAAATGATGTCTGATAAATAAACAATGTCTGTGTTGCTATTTCCCAGAAACAACTTTGAAGAAGCTTTGATATCAAATTAGTCTTTTTCAATGAATTAATTTTAAATTCACTTCTTTTCAGCATACAAACAAAAAATATTCTACGTGTGAAATGGGGAAAAAGAAAATGCTCATTTATAACCTGTTCTCATTAAATATTAGAATGACTTACCTTCGGTGCTGAACGCTCATGAAGAGATTTTACCACCTTTATCAGAAGCCCACACACACACACACACACTAATACTGCTGTGCAGAAGTTTTTACAATTGTAGACATTCAGAAATACATTTCATAAAAACAGTTGATTGTAACAATATGATGAAATTATCAAGACAGACAGAAATATTTATATGTTGCTTGACAGGAGAGACGAATGCAGCAGAAGTGTATATTACAAGACTGCGACCGCCAGAAGCGCTGAATACATATGATACGTCATTATGATTGTCGACAGGTCTGTTTGCTGTGATCCCAGCTCTATTTGGAAAACTTTGTCTCAGAGGTTTCCATAGATGTGCGTCGTGCAGTCGTCACCGTCATCAAGGTCCTGTGAGAGATTATGGACATAGATGCTGACAGTGTCGCTTTACTGTTTGTATATATAAACATGAATAAATCACGACCGATTCAATAATACCTCTTTGTAATTGCAGGAATTTGGCTGGCTGAGTCCCATTCACAGCAAAAGCAACAACAAGAAGAGAGAGATAAAGAATGAAACTAGACACTGCTGTACTAACATAAACTATATCTATATTCTATTAAGTTGACTGGCTCAAGTGGAGTGAGCCGAGTACCTTTTGGGCGACGGGAAACGAGGTTTAGAGACTTTCTGCCCAGCACAGGATTTTGAATTCACATTATTGGGCCTGTCGATTGAAATTTGTGTCACTATACAGTTGGGTAAACACAAACAATTAACTTTTATACTAGTAACACACTTACAAATCACCCATATACATGTCCCCTGTAGGCCTCCTGCTGTAGAAAAAACACAGATTATGTGAGATAAATTATAAACATGCTAGATGTTCTTGTTTCACTATAAAAATAGTGCATTTTCAAAGGTTAAATTTGATTTAACTGTAAAAACCAAGTTTGCCAGACAGCCTGGACAGTCGGTTCCACAGAAAATTACTGAAATCATGTGGAAATGAGTGAAACACTATGAAAATAATTTGCTTTACAACATTTTTACCTGCCATCCCGACTTTGGAGTTCTGTGATGCGTCTCCTTAAGCAAAAAGAAAATGTCATGTTGGAGCACATAGTTGTGAAATGTGCAAGTATGTATGATTTTTTCGGCTCATAAAACATTTATCACCTCTCTGGTGTGCTCTGTCTATCACTTGAAATCAGAGTCCTGCATTACTCACTTGTATTTTTTCACCATGAGAATGCAGAAGAATCCAAAGACCACAGCAGTGCCAAGGCCCACTACTGTGGGTATGATGATGTGGTTATAGTTCTCTGTACCTAACAGACAGAATGAAAGGCATTGTTTCACCTTATATTGCACAAATATAACCAACATATATGTTTCCAAATAAAGGACATTCTGAAAATTCAACAACAAAGTTAAAAGATCTCACGTTTTACATAAAGCATCACTGTTTTCGAGGACGACTTCCTCTCCTCTCCATGGAAGGTTGCTGTGCAGGTGAGCTCACTGTGGTCGTCCTGCTCTCTAGGAGTGAACGTCAGGATGGACAGCACCTCCCACGTGCCAGGTTTAATTTCTTTGTGGAGCTCCGAGATGTCATCTTTTTTGCCCATACTCCATGTGAGTGTAGGTGGATGGGAGGTGCAGGTGTGGGTGACAGAGCAGGCGACAGAGTGCGGATGATCTTCAATGGCTGTCTTTGGGTTAGTCAGGATGGGTTCTGGAGGATCAGCTATAATGGAAGAAAAAAAGGTAGAGATTTAGTCAGAGGCAATCATTGTGGCATAGAACTGGCATTGATTTATGAAATTTTGCAAAGCTGGTGACTTACCGAGTATTTTAAACTCGACACAATCGTCAGCAAAGGTGAAGTCCTTAGATGTGGAAGTTATTTCAATCTGGAGGCAGAAAGACCCAGTGTCGTGATCTTTGATGTCAGTGATTTCTAAGGTGCAGTTGTTCTGATACAAATGTCCCAACAACTTTGTGCGGCCCCTAAAGCTGTCCAAAACGTCCTCTTCATCCTCGGAATAAATGCGCTCATTTCGCTGATTTGAACGAAACCAGATCCCTGTGCGCCCCAAGTTCCTTTGTTCTTTAGGAAGGGTGTACGAACAGGGTACCACAACACAGGACCCAACCAGGGCGTCAAGGTTTTTCACAACACTGGCCTTCCACTCTTCACCAAACACAGTGCTGCTGATGGCTGAAAGAGAATTATGGAAGTGAGAAAGTTTGTACCTCTAGGAAGTTGTGTTTGATGGTTTTGTTTAAAGGGGCACTATGTAATTCAAACTAAGAAAAGGAACATTTACATTTTTAATCAGGGAATAAACACTGAAATATAGTTAATTAAAACATTAATTTGATTTATTTCCATAAGTGAATGCACAAGCTGTCCTCAGAATTTGATTAGGTCCCCAGAATGATGTTTGAGGCTATAAAGGTAGCTACGTTCCTGCAAATTTAAACAAAGGAACTGAATGAAAGTGTATTGTCCTTTGTTTGTTCATCAATAAAACATTTTTTTTGTAAAAATCAATAAATGCAGATTTTTCTCTTTGATCAAGATTTATTCCCCGACAACTACACAGTGCACCTTTAAGTGGAGTGCATGTACGAATGATATTGAAGTGTGTAATTATGTTACCTGCCATGAGCAGAAGGAAAATCATCATCTTCCCCTCTTTGTCCATATCCCCCTGAGGTTTTGTTGATGTTACACACTGTGGGATGTTTAACTTAAATTCAAGTAAATAAGAAGCAAAACGATGTAAAAATAGATCTTCTCCAAGCAACACTAATCTTTGTATGCAAGAGCCATTCATTTATTTTATAGAGCATATAATGGCATTGTTAATGCCCTCAACAGGGATATACAGGTCTGAAACAGAACATCACACACTCACCATCCATTCAAATGTTCTCACCAAAAGTAAAAAATACATTCTTGTGATGATTGCAATAAAAGTATTACACACGTTGAAGAAATATACTTATATTTACGACCAACAGTGATGATAAATAAAGGTGTAAAGCTGCATTAATCCCAAATCCAGCTGTTTATTAATTGGCATGATCAAGTATAAGTATTGGGAGCTTACCTGATGCAGTCTGGCTGATCAGAGCCGTCCGTTTCCACTGAAAGAACCTTCTTGAGGACCGTGTGCGGAGCGCCGTTCTGCAATTAAGTTGACATATGACTTCAACAGGCAAGTGGGGTGGGAAAGATCACCACAAAGAGCACGCAGTATTTGAAAGTAAAGTGATCTTACAGTGATGTCAGAAAGGATTGCGACACATTTTGTTGGAATAACTCCACACTCCAGAATATTGTATTTAAAAGAAAACAGTGACTCTGATTATAAAGAGCTGACTTTCATCTGAAAAGTGAAGGACTTCATCTTCAGCGCATGCAATGAGCGGTGAACAAAATGGGGAACCGAAAGTAGTGGAGCGTTTTGACACAACTATCTCTCTGGTGTGTTTTATCCTGGGTATAGCCTCCGACGATAACCCCCGACTGTTTATGTACCTATGAACATATTCAAAGTTTGCAGTTCGTAGTTTGAGATGAATGCAAATAAAGACAAGCAACACACGGAGAAGAATAATGATAAAAAGCTAACTTTGATGAACTTACCTAAGATGGTAAGAAAAGGCAGCTGGACGCCCAGAAAATAGTAAAGAACAATCCAGAAGGCAACCCAGATAACTTGGAGCAACGCAGGAACACAGGGAGAAACACAGTCACCAGGAAAACACGGTACTAGGCCTCAGACACCGCGGTACGGAACGGACCGACAAAAGAATGAGGACTTTTTTTTAATATATATATGCAGAGCCGGCCTAAACCTTTTGGGGGCTCTAAGCAGAATTTGAATTGGGCCCCCCCTCCCACCACCGCGGAGTCACCTGTGCTAGACAATTATTGACACAAATGTCACACTATAACGTGACATCATAAATTGTATCAATACAGTGACGGATTATAAACTACTGTCCCCCTGGGCACAGATGCATAAGGACCCCCCCACTTCATTTGTAAGAAAGTGTGTGCAAATGGAGGAAGGTGGCTCCTCCCCCAGAAAATTCTGAATTTGGTAGATGTGATTTCCTGTATTCTGGTACCTTTTTGGGATGGCCAGCTGGAGAAGGGCAATACCTGTATTTGTTCCAATTCATAACCTTTTGCTTTTTGACTTCTTGAGGTAGTGACTTTACGCAATGACTTGGGCTTCAGGACCACTTGACCTCTTTGGTGATTCAGGCTCATTCAGTAATCCATCCTTGATTAATCTCTGCACGCGAGGTGGCTAGTTTATGTGCATGACTGAAATGCTGGCATACACAGCAGTTGTGGGCCGGTATATTGATCATGAAATCAGAATAATCTTGTTTTGAATTATTCATTCATTCATTCATTCATTCATTCATTTATTTGTGTCACTTGTTTAATGTATTTAATTTTTTTTCAATGACTCAAAGTTCCATGTATTGAGGTCGGTCAGGCCACATGCAATAATACTGTAATATTCGAAACAAAATGTCCTTTTCATTCAAAACAACAACAAAAATACAAACTAAAATAGAATGTGATTTCCATTTTGACATAAATTAAAATACATAGTTGAATATTTCTACTTTTTGTTTGCCCTCAAACATTGCGTCAATCACTTCAGTCATGCATTATCTTATTATTTCTGCACCTGAGAATGGCTTCTTGTGCTTATCCAAAATCCATTTTCGTGCAATCTAGAAGCTCCTACAACCTGCAAAATGTCAATATGTGAACTGCTCCAAAAACGAAAGTGTAAGTTAAAAATTGCGCTAGCAGCAGTGAGTGACCCAGCTGTCTGTGTATCGTTGACACCCTCTGTCCCAACGATGCTAGAGGGTGGTAGAGGGAGGTGAGGATCACCCAGGGCGTCATGAAAGCTACAACCGCCACTGGTCCCAGTATACATGTGCTGACCCAACCAAAACACATAGTGAAGGAATAGTTCGGGGGCCACAAATAGGAGGCCAGCGGGCCAGATACGGCCTGTTGGCCACCTATTGAGAACCACCGCTCATTGAAAAAGGGAAAATTGGTGAAAAAACAGGGATTTTTGTCATATAATATTGTGTACTAATGTAATATAGTTCACATGGTAACATGTCAGTAACATTTGACATCACTGAATACATTATAAATGACATGAAGAGAAAGTTGATAAAAGAACTAATCAACTTTAATTGACTTCAAAAGAAAAAGTCAATGAGGCAACATTCAGAGGGAGTTCAGTAAACATCTAGACTATATATAATTTGCACGTTTATATGTTTGATAAACGAAAATCTATACCGTCAAAGTCGTTTTAGTTGTGCCATCAGACGTTGAGTAATGAGTTGGCTGGTTGCCTCGCGTGGGGATGTTGAGTGTCAGGGTGGGTGAAAAGGTGCGACAAGTGTGATAAACAGTGCACATCACTGTTACTGTCTGTCCAACCTTCATGTTGCCGGTGAAAAGAAATGTGAAGAATTATTGATAGAAATATAAATACATCCAAGTGCATCTTTTTCTACACTCAACATTATAACTTACCAACTACTTCAATTGTCACAGTCTTATCAAAGAATCGATAGGTGCTTTTCCCAACATTCTCTGGATCTACCCAGGGGTAAATCTTCTGCCTGTGGTCAGACCATTTCACTGGGTAGATTTGAAGACTACATTGCCTGGTGTATGAGGTAGAAACTCTAAATGTTCTTCCCCTAAATTTGCCAATGACGTCGTTTGGGTACCGGTCATCATAAACCAAAGGATAACCACGATCACGATACTGGTACCAAACCACACGAGTTGGATTACGGGGTGGATACTGATAGTAGTCATAAGTGCATGGGATGACAAGGCAGGAGCCCAACAATGCTTTCATATTGCTTGGCATCTTAACATCCCAAGCCCTGGAACTGTAGCAAATGTATCCTGCAAGAGGACCAGAACGCAAAAAGAAAATTATTTAAAAAAATCAAAACAATAGGTAAATATTTTTATGTAATTAACAGAAACTGAATTGCACAAATTACAGTACCTAGGATACAGAAGCTCAGGAGACGATGGATAAATCGATACATCCTGTAGATATAGGACACATAAAACATGTGTAAAATGAACACCTTAGTATTGTAAGAGATACGACTTTACTGTCATCCGCCTGTAGACAATGTACATCACATAGGGGAAGTGTGTCTTCTGATGGCCGACAGGTGCAAATCACAACAGCAAGTTGTAAAACACAATGACAATTCAGGAAATACAACAACAAGTTGGAAAACACGAATGCAAATTCCAAAAACACAAGGACATTAACCAGGAAACACATCAGAATTTTGCCAAATGGAAAAGGGCGGGACTTGTACTTCTTGAATCTAATTAGGCAGATCAGTATCAATAACAGTGGGGCCGTGCAGAGCTCCACGCTGTTCTACATCATACAGAAGAGGACATGCTTGGTCATTATGCTCGACATCGACAAAGGGAAAATTGGTGAAAACATCAATTTTTTTTTCATATAATATTGTGAATAGTTCACACGATATCGTGTCAGTAACATTTGACATTACTGAATACATTGTGAACGACGTGAAGTGTTGAGAAAGTTGATAAATGAATTAATTAAATTAAACTTTAATTGACTTTAAAAGAAAAAATGAATTAGTCAATATTCAGACGGGAGTAAAGTAAACATCTATGCTATATATAATTTGCACGTTTATCTGTTTACCCAGAAATTCTATTTTTTTAAAAAGACGACCCAGAATGCATATGTGTGAATCTTCTTTACCCTTGAGAAAATTCCAATTTCCCCATAAAACAAAGTTAAAAATGTGATTTGTCCTGAGCTCCAATGTAAAAGATCCTCTCCAGACTGTTTTAAGATGTATAAAAGCTGTACACTTTGACTCATGTGTTTCTGATATGGTCTTTCCACACAAAAGTGCTATTATCTTAATAAATCCTGAAAATTACACCCTCTCTTTCTCCCTTATGAAACAAATCCTGGCTCCATGATTATACAAATATGTGTCATTTCAAAAGTGTAATGCAACATGTGATTTTTCAAGACATAACAAGGTTATGATGTGCAGTCATGAGTTTTGCTGGCAGTTAGCACCTACATTACGTTACTGAAGTAAAGAAAAAGGATATATACAAACGTGCTGTTAACGTACTATCTTAATTGGAATATAAATCAGGATTTTAGAGGGAATCTAAAAGTGAGGATGATTTTATGTTTAGTTTTTGTTGGGATGCGTTCCAAACAAGCATGTTCCCTCAAGTCTGGAGAAAGTGATTTGCTGGCTGGGAATCTCTGCAGCACCACAGCGATCAGTCATTTGTGATGTTATGTTGTGAGAACGTTTACCTTTATCAAAGATTTAAAAGAAAAAAAGGGGGAAGAAGGCAGCTTCTGCATTTTGGATATTGGACTATTGGCTTTATTCTGATTTTGATTATATTTGGATTAGAGAAGAGTTTTACAGTTTTTAATGTGTCAAAGATTAAAGATTCCTCTTAGGCTGTCAGCCATAAAAAATTTGTTTTAATTTTATGACTTAATGTCCTGAATAAGTGACTCCTGGTCTGGTGGTCATCCTGAGTGGTGGAGGTTGGCATCAGATGAGCGGAGGCTGCAGAGTGTGGTGATGCAGCAGGTCAGTGAGGTAATAAAGGGCCTGTTTATGTTCTACAAAGCATCCAGCTACAGTCTTGCAGACTACATTTCTCAAAGGGACATGCCCACTTCACTTTTTTCCCCAACCAAGTCGTTTTTGGTGACAAAAGAAAAAAAACATTTTGAGGGTGTATCATGTTGTGGGCTTCTTGTAGCCACCGTGAGTCAGCAGATAGAGTAGATACTAGAGGAGATATGAGGAGAGTAGAGGGACTTGAGTAACTATGAGCACTGTATCCCATCTAGTGGACAAATGTATACAACAGGCATTTTATACATTCATCAAGAATTTCTGAGGTGATTTTGCATCTTCCAGTTCGCCCCTTTGTCCTGCAGCAGGAACATGAACGACATGTGTCTGTGGATCCTTCGAGTGCAGCTGAGTGCACCTATTTAAAGATCACAATATACATTTTTGTATGGATGGTAAAATTAAATTTTGAATGATAATTATGCTTTCTTGTTTTTTCCATTTCCTTCTGTGTTGTATACTGTAGGTTCTTGGAAGTTAAAAAGCCCAAAGTCTGCACCAACAGAAGCTCCTCTCTCCCACAGAAAACACTGCTCCTAAAGCGCCTCATCAGTCAGTTCTTACTTCTTGATATCACATGTTACCATTTTACACATTTGCATCATTTATGCCTATATTCATGGTATAACTGAAGCTAAATAGAAGCAGATCAAAAATAATTGATGTCCTTGAATGTGTCGAAGTTAAGTCTAGTGTTTCCTTTGGTAACGCTCACACATGAAGGTTGAAGGTATAAAGGTATTTATACGTATTTGCTCTTCTACACTACAACCTGTACGTCCTCATAATTTGATAGTGTGTATAAAAATACATTTTCTGAACCCTTGAAGTCTGATGTCTGTGTCATTCGTGTTTTTCACAGTTTCTGTAAGACAATAGTTGTCGATTAGTTGCAGACTCGTAGCTGTTCTTTTGACAGCTATCGCCCTCTCAAGTGTTTAAAAGGAAAATAATAAAAACTTTGAGTTTGTATGAATGCACCAGACCACTCAGGCAAAAGAGTTTCAGTGTTATGATATTTATTTAACAGGTGCACACATTCAGCTAAGTGACAGCTGATATATACATATATTCTTTGAAGAAAATATTTAGTTTCAATGCAAGACTAACAAACAAACAATCAAACAAGTATTGTAAATAATGTGTGTAAAATGACAACAGCAACATGGTCCTTGGAGCTTATGATGTTTCTAAGGTATGTTGAAGAACTCAAATGTTGCCATACACGCCATCCTGCAACACATTTAAGACCAAATTGGAATCAGTGTCAAAATCTGAAGCTTTCTAGTTTCTGTTTCTGAAACAAAAGAAACTACATGGGATACTGGCAGGCAGTGTATAAGTGCACTGAAACAATCGACCTCAAGCCATAAAAAAGAAACCATCATGTGACCACAGTGTATTTAACAAGTGTTGAGTAAAAGCCACTCGTACATGTACACCTTGTACGTCCTAAATAAAGGAAACCAGGCACAAGTGTTTTTGTCATAGCAGCCTGGTATATTAGTCACACAGTCACTGATAACAATCACTACATTCTCACAAAAAAAATGTAAGATGTAAAGTATATAATAATAAAGTTTTATTGTAGTATACATCCTGTACATTTACAGGAATTTACTGGCTCCTCAGTTGCAGTAATCATACAGTTAAAATAGTAAATGACAAGGAAATACTGTGATACATTTTACAGTAATTTAGCAATAACTATAAAACTGACTAGTCCAATATCATATTACCAGTTTATTGTATTTTCACAGAAATAATGTGTTCTCAACAGTAACATTCGTCCAGTTGGAATGTGTTTATTGTTAACTTACTTTATTACATCATATCTGGTCTTTCCCACTCACCACAGCACTACTAACCTTAGGCTTGGCAGGGCGGGGAGGTCTCCGGTTTCTAGATCAGACAGACATATAAGAGGAGGCGCATAATTAATGTACGGCTAAATGAAACACAGTGGTTTGTCAGTAAAAAGCAGCTGTGTTACTGAGACTCACTCCTTCGGAGATGGGAAGGCTGGTTTGGAGGTTTGAAGGTGGCAGTTTCCATTGTCTCTCCTGTACAAGGAAGAAGGTATCACACAATATGAGTTTTATGTGCTTAACAATAAAGGGCTGTGTGATGTAGAAGAGGAACGCTAATCAACACTTACACATAGCCAACACTGACAATGTTGTCTTGACGCCTGCAAGGGTTTGAAAAATCCCCAAATTGATATTTTTGACTTGTATCGGGTATTTTGCACCATTCAGCATGAAACAGAAGGTTAAGACTGGTACCTTGAGAATCTGTTCCAGATCGACCTCCTATAAGAAGAAGGCCATTAAATGTAAAACTATTGGATGCTTCTACTGTATTTGTCCAGTTGGTAAAACAAGCAGTTTGTAGACAAACCTTTTTTCTGGCCTCGGAGGTCTCTCGCTGCCTTCAGGGTATCTCCTGGACATATTGATCAAGACACATTGTTTAAGTAAGACAGGGTAAACATGCAGTTCACATATTGATCGTGAGGAAGTTTTTAAGAAAACCTTACCTGGACAATCTGTCCCATAATGATCTCCTGTGAAAGTTTGAATTGCAGAGACAGATTTACATTTATTTTTGGTGGAAATGAAGGATGTATGTGTTCAGTGAAGAATAAAATACTGACTGGCTAAGTTTCACTGTCATTGTCCCATACAGCAGCTGTGTGTTATCAAATGTAACTTTTTATATTATCATTCTGCTGACCTGCTGCCTCTCTTTTGTTACTGTTGATTTACGAACGGTGTAATGTTTAATATTTGTACTTTTTAAAGTTCCTGTATGCAGGAATAAGGCGTGTCTTTGGTGAAATATAATAGGATGATGATAATAATACTATAAAAAAAACCTTTTCACAATCATGTTTCGTTTCGTTTTCTTCCCAATTTCCGTGAGGGTTGCAGGGATGTTACCGCTTTTATCCCCCCCTTTTTTTTTCAAGGGGTCGCGGTGGGTTACTGGGGCCAATTCCAGTTAACTCTATGGGTGAAGGCCAGGGTACACCCTTGGTGAGTCGCCAGCTCATCGCAGGACCCTTAATGATGGCAGAGGCTGCCACACAAGGTGCCAACTGCACATCAGGAACAATTTTGGGGTTCAATATCTTGCTCAAGGATACTTCGACATGTTGATCAGTTCCATCCCAGAATTAAGTGGCTCATTTTTAGGTTCAAGGTTGTGATGACAAAAAATGTATCCAACGTTTTACAGCCGCTTCTAACACAATGTCAGCTCATATGGGAAGACTTTCCCAGATTTCACCTTGTTGTACCACCATGTTGATACAGCATCCCAGAACGGACAAACCAGACAGCGACCCTAGAGAGGACCTTTCAGGTTTACTTGGCTAGATGCCACTAAAGCCTACACACTCTAAAGTGATTATAAGCTCAACGCTCAGTGGATCTAACCCTTCCTTAAAGAATAGAGCCTTGACCACCACATCTAACTGTGTACAGTGGCCCTGTGATTAATAAATGTACATTTTCTTGATGTAAGTGTGGACCCAGTCATCAATTATGTAATCATTACTTATTATGCATTGAGGTTTAACAACATACCTTTTCTCCGGTCGAGGTGGTCTCAGTGAGTCGTCAGAGCGCTTTCTGTAAGAAAGATAAATGTCAGAAAAACATTCATTATTAAATCAACGTACAACTTGCAGCCTCAATAGCATTTAGATTATCCATATTGACACATTCTGAACTGATTCGTATTGACTCTACCTTTTCTGGCAGATGACCACTCCAAACACTGCAGCTAAGATAATTATAATCAGGACTAGAGCTGAGACGGGCATGGTTACTGGGGCTGAGCTTCTGAACTGGTACATCAGTGATCCTGGTGATGCAGGCACATTTTAGAAAATACTCACCTCCAAGTATGATAGAACAACAAGACATATGAAGCTGAATTTTGTGCTCTAACCCTTCACAGTCAGCTCGACTGAGCTGGCTTGCTGCTTCCCACGCCAAAAGGTGGCAGTACAGGTTAGACTATGGACCCCGTCTCTTCCGGTAACCATGAAAGTGATGGTGGAGGTCCTCTCCCAGATTCCCTGTTCAGTACTGGTATCCGTGACCTTACTGGTGACGTTGGAGACACTCCACGAGAACTCGGGAGGATGTGATGAACACGTGTGCATCACAGAACACGAGACAGTAATCGTTGAGCCAGCATCGACTTCTGTTGGGACCGGGGTCATCACTGGTGTTGCTGGGGAAGCTGAGCATGTGAAACACAAAGCAGAGTACTTATGTCATTCAGAAAGCAAACAGATTCATAGTTTGGCAAATTTAAATAAGATGAAGATAAATAATTGATTCAAGACCTTTCATGACAATAAATACACAGCTATTGTTGAATCTGTATTTGTCATTTCCTCTCTCTGCATGGAAACAGAAGGGTCCATTGTCAAAAGACTTGATGTTGTCAATCTCTAAAGTGCAGTTCCCCTTCGACAGATCTCCTAATATTTTCGTGCGGCCCTTGAAATGGTCAAGCACACGGCTCTGGCCTTTATGGAAGATAACGCCTCCAGTTTTCTTGGACCAGATGCCACGTGTGAGAGGCACATGTTCCGGATATTGGAAGGTGCAGGGAATCACCACACAGGAGCGAGTCAGGGCGGTAAATCTGAAAGGGACGTCAGCAGCCAGAACGTGGAACTCTGTAAAGAGACAAACAAGCCATGATGGGATGACTGTAGAAAACCTGTTACTCATAACATGAGGGCATGATGGGTTTGAGAGAATACTGAAGTACACCTACTGTCATTTTCATGAGGATCTATTTCTTCAACTTGTCTCTCATATTCTGGAAAACAATGACAGCAAGAAGTTATTAATTAAACCTTGTTAAAATATTCTCTTATCGCAGGGCAAAGGTTTAACATTTTGAGACATATCCTTATTTTCTTTCTGGAGAAGGTAATGTGAGAAGATTGATGCTATTCACATATGTGTCTGTTAAAAGGAAAACTACAGCCAGCAGCCTGTTAGCTTAGATTCGCTACCACAAAAACTTGAAATGGGAAAAAACAGCTAGCCGGAACCTTTCAAACAGCATCAAAATCTGCCTAGCAGTATATCTAAAGCTAAACAGACAAAACGCACTCATCCAACAATCTGCTAGAAAACAAGTAAGGGTTTGACAAAATGATTAACTTTTTCTTCAAGCGGCCATTGTGTGTCAGGTGAGAACTTACGTTTTACATGAATGGTTGCAGAGTCTGAGGTCTCCCCGCTGTAAAACTTGGCAGTGCAGTTCAAAGATTTACCGTCATCCCCAAGAGAGCCAATAAAGGTTAGATTTGACACAGCACGGTAAGTGTTGCTGGAGATCATTTTGTCGTCAAATACACTGTGCATGTCTTTGTAGTTCCACACAATGGTGGGTGTGTTTTTCTTGCACTTGTAGGAAACAGAACAAATTACACTCTGTGCTACCCCCTCCGTTGCATTTCCTGGCCGCTCAACCATCTTGATTGTTTCATGCGGGCCTAAGCAGAAATGTGACAGTGAGGCTTACAGGAGTATTTTCATTTTAATTCCAATAACACATGGTCTCACATTGTACTCACATTCAACAAGCAGCCTGAGCTCACTTGTGGCTTCCTGACCACCATGGAAGCGAACGGTACACTTCACACTCTGGTCCTCCTCCTTAACGGTCCAGATTCGATCCACTTTCCTCTCCCAAATCCCATCAGATACCAAACTGTCCGTGGTGCTGTCTGTTCCAGTTATACCACTCAGGGTCAGGATGGGGGGAGCAGTGATACACGTATGGCGCACAATGCAGGACACTCGGCTCTGCTCTCCCACTGTGGGAATCTCAGTCATGCTAAGCTGTGGTTCCTGTGCATGGTCTATGAAATCAAAGCAAGGATAGTTATTTACAGAATTGCATTTTTAAAGTAAAGGGGAGAAGGAATGTATCCCAATACTCACCTGAGACAATAAGTTGAGTGGTTTTGTCGTAAAATGTGTGACCAGCGGTGTGGTAGGAGGTAATAGGGTTCTTGTCTACCCAGGGGTAAAGTCTGTCCTTGTTATGTGACATGTCAAGCCTCTGGATCTTAAGACTACAATTCCCCCCATCCACAGATCCAATCAAGCTAGTTATGTCTCTGAATTCACCAACAGCACTCTGGCTTGTGTCAAATACAATTGGGTATCCATTGCTCTGGTACAAGTACCATATAACTCGGAGGCCAGTGGGACGGTCGGTACTGTAGGTGAAACTGCAAGGAATGATGATACATGAGCCTCTCATGCCTGTGATGCTGCCAGGGGTATTGAAGGACCAACCGCGGGAGAGCATATTCCCTGTAAAAAAAAGAAATAAAAAAGAGGAACATTTGAAACACCTGCGGGCTCAGGATGTTGAGGGTCAGGAGCAGAAGAAGGGCACCAGCTGTATGTAGTGGGGCACCAATGTGCAGAATAACACATTTATAGAGAACTGGAAGGACACCCAGACGGCACTTTATCATGTTTGATCTACCACAGAAGCATCCAAGAGAGCAGTTTTGCTGTGCTTTCTCAAACATGTGGGCACTGGGAAGATTGCCCACCTGAGTCCACCAGTGATTTAAGGCAAAGTTACAAATCACTGACGCCTATGTGGTTGATTTGGCAAATATCTTCGCTATGTTAGCAAAAAACTTGTCTATTTACACATCCAGCAGATAGAAAGCAATAGTAGCAATCATTTATTGTGTTTGTATTTACCTGATAAATGCAGTAAAGTACAATATTCAGTGTTCTTTTAGGGCTGTTTTGGTCTTGGAAAACCACCTCCATCTTTAGCCGCTAAATGTTTTAATGATGTTCAGCCGTTAGTCGCTGACAGTGTCAGTCTGACGTTTTGTGCAAGATAACGTGTTTTTACTCTGTTTCATTCAGAACAGCTGCAGGAGGTAGCTGAATATAAAAGCAGTGACTGAATCACAATGTAAGGTCCAAAGGTGTGGGCTGAAAAACTATGAGATTATGTATCTTCTTTGCCGTAAAATATGGAGCCTCAAAATATTTTGATGGTACAATGTCTTGCACTAGGGTGAATAGATTTTGAGAAATGAACTAATTTTACCTTAAAAAAAAAAGAAAGAAAGACAGAAAGAAAGAAAGAAAGAAAGAAAGAAATACATTTCAGTACTAAATTTCATTTCATTATTATTTATACTCACTCTTTACACGCAAGTAGATGCCCGCTTCCTGCCTCTGGCTGGCAGTGAATAGTGCACTGCATTTCAGATATCTTCCGTTGTCGTTAGCTGATGTTGTCAATGTCAGTGTGGAGACAGTCCTCCACAGAGCATCCCCAATTTTTCTGGTTTCAGTGGGGCCTGTCGTGCCCCCATAGCTCCATGTGAATTCTGGCAGATGCTTTGGGCATGTGTACTGGGCAGTGCAGGTTACTTTGCTTGCTTGGCCCTCAAGAAATTCTTGGGATGTAGGTTGGATGGTCAAGGGTAAAAAGGAGCCTGAGAAAGAAAAATGGTAAATGTAAAAATAAAAAAATTCTGCATAAGAGAAATTTTGTTTTATTCTTGCATACTCATCACATACATTCTGCCTTTAGGGTTCGAGAGGCCTTTTCAGTGACACCGCCTGTATGTTGGACAGTGCACTCCACTACTTGGAGGTCACTCTTTATGTTCAATGTGGTCGTCAAAGTCGTTTTAGTTGTGCCATCAGACGTTGAGTAATGAGTTGGCTGGTTGCCTCGCGTGGGGATGTTGAGTGTCAGGGTGGGTGAAAAGGTGCGACAGGTGTGATAAACAGTGCACATCACTGTTACTGTCTGTCCAACCTTCATGTTGCCGGTGAATGTGATCTCTGGTTTCTCTGCCCG
Organism: Sparus aurata; assembly: GCF_900880675.1. Classification (NCBI taxonomy): domain Eukaryota; kingdom Metazoa; phylum Chordata; class Actinopteri; order Spariformes; family Sparidae; genus Sparus; species Sparus aurata. Next base: position 18,899,814 of record NC_044203.1, read on the forward strand.
CCCTTGAAAGAAATGTGAAGAATTATTGATAGAAATATAAATACATCCAAGTGCATCTTTTTCTACACTCAACATTATAACTTACCAACTACTTCAATTGTCACAGTCTTATCAAAGAATCGATAGGTGCTTTTCCCAACATTCTCTGGATCTACCCAGGGGTAAATCTTCTGCCTGTGGTCAGACCATTTCACTGGGTAGATTTGAAGACTGCATTGCCTGGTGTATGAGGTAGAAACTCTAAATGTTCTTCCCCTAAATTTGCCAATGACGTCGTTTGGGTACCGGTCATCATAAACCAAAGGATAACCACGATCACGATACTGGTACCAAACAACACGAGTTGGATTACGGGGTGGATACTGATAGTAGTCATAAGTGCATGGGATGACAAGGCAGGAGCCCAACAATGCTTTCATATTGCTTGGCATCTTAACATCCCAAGCCCTGGAACTGTAGCAAATGTATCCTGCAAGAGGACCAGAACGCAAAAAGAAAATTATTTAAAAAAATCAAAACGATAGGTAAATATTTTTATGTAATTAACAGAAACTGAATTGCACAAATTACAGTACCTAGGATACAGAAGCTCAGGAGACGATGGATAAATCGAGACATCCTGTAGATATAGGACACATAAAACATGTGTAAAATGAACACCTTAGTATTGTAAGAGATACGACTTTACTGTCATCCGCCTGTAGACAATGTACATCACATAGGGGAAGTGTGTCTTCTGACGGCCGACAGGTGCAAATCACAACAGCAAGTTGTAAAACACAATGACAATTCAGGAAATACAACAACAAGTTGGAAAACACGAATGCAAATTCCAAAAACACAACGACATTAACCAGGAAACACATCAGAATTTTGCCAAATGGAAAAGGGCGGGACTTGTACTTCTTGAATCTAATTAGGCAGATCAGTATCAATAACAGTGGGGCCGTGCAGAGCTCCACGCTGTTCTACATCATACAGAAGAGGACACGCTTGGTCATCATGCTCTACATCGACAAAGGGAAAATTGGCGAAAACATCCATTTCTTTTTTCATATAATATTGTGAATAGTTCACACGATATCGTGTCAGTAACATTTGACATTACTGAATACATTGTGAACGACGTGAAGTGTTGAGAAAGTTGATAAATGAATTAATCAACTTTAATTGACTTTAAAAGAAAAAATGAATTAGTCAATATTCAGACGGGAGTAAAGTAAACATCTATGCTATATATAATTTGCACGTTTATCTGTATACAGTGCATATGTGTGAATCTTCTTTACCCTTGAGAAAATTCCAATTTCCCCATAACACAAAGTTAAAAATGTGATTTGTTCTGAGCTCCAATGTAAAAGATCCTCTCCAGACTGTTTTAAGATGTATAAAAGATGTACACTTTGACTCATGTGTTTCTGATATGGTCTCTCCACACAAAAGTGCTATTATCTTGATAAATCCTGAAAATTACACCCTCTCTTTCTCCCTTATGAAACAAATCCTGACTCTTTTATTATACAAATATGTGTCATTTCAAAAGTGGAATGCAACATATGATTTTTCAAGACATAACAAGGTTATGATGTGCAGTCATGAGTTTTGCTGGCAGTTAGCACCTACATTACGTCTGACAAACTCTTACAGACCTGGGATTTGTATTTATGGCAGTGGTGCTGCACTAAGAAACTGTGGGGGGCGCCAAATCCCACAACATGACAATTTCTACATAATGCTGCTATAACTACTGCACAGGGGATGTGCTCTACTACTGAATAGATCATTCACAGTGTTTGTTCACTGGAGGCTTCCACATGGACTTGCAATAAATAAAGGACCGTAACTGACTTTCAAAATGTATTGTGAAGTTACAAGTCATGCTGTAGACCCACCTCTAAAAATCTCTTAAATTTCTTAATAAATAAATCACAGAACAATTTCCACTTTTAACAGTGAATGTGAAGACAGCGTTTTAATGTCAAACTCTGTACATCTTTCTACACAGTGAAGCTCAAACAATCAACTGGAGGAACAAGAAGAAAAACACGTTTTTGACTAAATGATCAAAACTGGAGCAGAAGAATATACAGCAATGTCAGAGTTGCAGAACAACAGTACATGATATACGTGCAAATTCCTTGTTATCACAGTAAAACCAGCTCAGCCTAAATAATTACATTTCTGCCTGTTTTCTCCATATGTTGGATTATTTCTCAACAGGAATTAGAACAAATTGAATTAGAATTTAGAAGCGTGCAGGAGCTGTTTCCTACTTAAATGATGTCTGAACTGTCTCAGACTTCTCATAAAATAAACAATGTCTGTGTTGCTATTTCCCAGAAACAACTTTGAAGAAGCTTTAATATCACATTAGTCTTTTTTCGATAAATTAATTTTAAATTAACTTCTTTTCAGCATACAAACAAATAATAATCTACGTGTGAAATGTGGGGAAAAGAAAAGGCTTGCTTATAACCTGTTCTCGTGAAATATTAGAATGACTTACCTTCGGAGCTGAACGCTCATGAAGAGATTTTACAACCTTTATCAAAAGTCCCCTAACACCCACACTTGATTTTAAGAAACCTCCCCCTGAGATGTGGGTGGAGAGCACAATTTACCAATCACAAGATGGCTGCAGATCCTGCTTGCAGACCTGATTTGGTATGAAAAACCAAATGATGATTCTCTCATCATGTATTTTGCTTTCCATTACTACAATTTTTCCATTCATCATGGAGCCACAGTAGCTCTCTTTCTGTGGACTATACTGTGAGTCCCACATCCGTGTTAAGTCACTTTTGCGAATGAATGTGAAATATCAAATACTGTATATGAGTTTATACATTGGCATAAATTTGTTAAAGAAATCGCTTAACATTTTGGCTAGTAAACTTATTTGCCTTTTTGCCAAGAGTGAAATGAGGAGATTGATTCCACTCTTATGTCTGAGCTAGCAGACGCTTAGCTTGGCAACAGCTCGCAAATAAACAGGATAATATCACTTGTTGTAATAAGTGAGGTGGCAGTCGGAAGACTCCGTGACCCTTTGAATGAAAACCTACAACCATTTTTTGTTTTTGGTATCAACTTATTTAATTCAATCTCAGTATGGCATTTTGGATGTTCCAGGTTAAACAATGGCAAAACAACACACACACACACACACACACATACTAATACTGCTGTGCAGAAATCTTAACAATTGTAGACATCCAGAAATACATTTCATAAAAACCGTTGATAAGTTTTATTCAAAACACATTTAATTTTTCCGAAACAATATGATGAAATTAGAGACAGACAGAAAGCGCTGAATACATATGATACGTCATTATGAGTGTCGACAGTTCTGTTTGCTGTGATCCCAGCTCTTTTTGGAAGACTTTGTCTCAGAGGTTTCCATAGATGTTGAGGTCCGCAGTGTTTATGTAGTCGTCACCGTCATCAAGGTCCTGTGAGAGATTATGGACATAGATGCTGACAGTGTCGCTTTACTGTTTGTATATATAAACATGAATAAATCACGACCGATTCAATAATACCTCTTTGTAATTGCAGGATTTTGGCTGGCTGAGTCCCATTCACAGCAAAAGCAACAACAAGAAGAGAGAGATAAAGAATGAAACTAGACACTGCTGTACTAACATAAACTATATCTATATTCAATTAAGTTGACTGGCTCAAGTGGAGTGAGCCGAGTACCTTTTGGGCGACGGGAAACGAGGTTTAGAGACTTTCTGCCCAGCACAGGATTTTGAATTCACATTATTGGGCCTGTCGATTGAAATTTGTGTCACTATACAGTTGGGTAAACACAAACATTTAACTTTCATACTAGTAACACACTTACAAATCACCCATATACGTGTCCCCTGTAGGCCTCCACACAGATAATGCAAGATAAATTATAAACATGCTAGATGTGCTAGTTTCACTATTAAAAAAAGTGCATTCTCAAAGGTTAAGTTTAATGAAAATGTCAAAACCAAGTTTGACCTGCAAAAACAACCGATTACTGATGATGTCCCCCACACAGACCATCTGCACGGAAACAAAGAGGAACAGAAACTATGCAAATCTTATGTGGCATATAAATAAAGTGAAGATCTTATCAAACACAACCAAAAAAGGTCCCGCACAGTGGTGTTAGATCAGAGTAGGCGGTCTAGATATACAACTGTCGAAGGAATAGTTTGCTAAAGTCATGTTTAGCATGTAGAGCGGCCCGTGAAATGCATTCTTGCCTGTGGTCAGATCGAGATGGTCCAGGGCCACCAGAGCGAATCCTGAAAATTTCACAGATTAAATTATACATCAATAAAATGAAAAGGTGCAAGACAACAGTATTCTGTCGAAGTCTTGTGGATGAGACAGGAAAAATATTTTTAAAAACACTTCTCACCTGCGAGACAGCCTAGACAGCCGGTTCCACATGCTAAATGTTAACGCAAAACACATCATGAAAATGCAGGAAAATTACTGAAATCATGTGGAAATGAGTGAAACACTATGAGATTAATTTGCTTTACAACATTTTTACCTGCCATCCCGACTTTGGAGTTCCGTGATGCGTCTCCTTAAGCAAAAAGAAAATGTCATGTTGGAGCACATAGTTGTGAAATGTGCAAGTATGTATGATTTTTTCACTCATAGAACATTTATCACCTCTCTGGTGTGCTCTGTCTATCACTTGAAATCAGAGTCCTGCATTACTCACTTGTATTTTTTCACCATGAAAATGCAGAAGAATCCAAAGACCACAGCAGTGCCAAGGCCCACTACTGTGGGTATGATGATGTGGTTATAGTTCTCTGTACCTAACAGACAGAATGAAAGGCATTGTTTTACCTTATATTGCACAAATATAACCAACATATACGTTTCCAAATAAAGGACATTCTGAAAATTCAACAACAGAGTTAAAAGATCTCACGTTTTACATAAAGCATCACTTTTTTCGAGGACGACTTCCTCTCCTCTCCATGGAAGGTTGCTGTGCAGGTGAGCTCACTGTGGTCGTCCTGCTCTCTAGGAGTGAACGTCAGGATGGACAGCACCTCCCACGTGCCAGGTTTAATTTCTTTGTGGACCTCCGAGATGTCATCTTTCTTGCCCATACTCCATGTGAGTGTAGGTGGATGGGAGGTGCAGGTGTGGGTGACAGAGCAGAAGATAGAGTGCGGATGATCTTCAATGGCTGTCTTTGGGTTAGTCAGGATGGGTTCTGGAGGATCAGCTATAATAGAAGAAAAAAAGGTAGAGATTTAGTCAGAGGCAATCATTGTGGCATAGAACTGGCATTGATTTATGAAATTTTGGAAAGCTGGTGACATACCGAGTATTTTAAACTCGACACAATCGTCAGCAAAGGTGAAGTTCTTAGATGTGGAAGATATTTCAATCGAGAGGCAGAAAGACCCAGTGTCGTGATCTTTGATGTCAGTGATTTCTAAGGTGCAGTTGTTCTGATTCAAATGTCCCAACAACTTTGTGCGGCCCCTAAAGCTGTCCAAAACGTCGTCTTCATCCTCAGAATAGATGCGCTCATTTTGTTGACTTGAACGAAACCAGATCCCTGTGCGCCCCAAGTTCCTTTGTTCTTTAGGAAGGGTGTACGAACAGGGTACCACAACACAGGACCCAACCAGGGCATCAAGGTTTTTCACAACACTGGCCTTCCACTCTTCACCAAACACAGGGCTGCTGATGGCTGAAAGAGAATTATGGAAGTGAGAAAGTTTGTACCTCTAGGAAGTTGTGTTTGATGGTTTTGTTTAAAGGGGCACTATGTAATTCAAACTAAGAAAAGGAACATTTACATTTTTCATCAGGGAATAAACACTGAAATATAGTTCATTAAAACAGTAATTTGATTTATTTCCATAAGTGAATGCACAAGCTGTCCTCAGAATTTGATTAGGTCCCCAGAATGATGTTTGAGGCTATAAAGGTAGCTATGTTCCTGCAAATTTAAACAAAGTAACTGAATGAAAGTGTATTGTCCTTTGTTTGTTCATCAATAAAAAAATGTTTTTTTTAAATCAATACATGCAGATTTTTCTCTTTGATCAAGATTTATTCCCCAACAACTACACAGTGCACCTTTAAGTGGAGTGCATGTAGGAATGATATTGAAGTGTGTAATTATGTTACCTGCCATGAGCAGAAGGAAAATCATCATCTTCCCCTCTTTGTCCATATCCCCCTGAGGTTTTGTTGATGTTACACACTGTGGGATGTTTAAATTAAATTTAAGTAAATAAGAAGCAAAAATATGTAAAAATAGATCTTCTCCAAGCACACTAATCTTTGAATGCAAGAGCCATTCATTTATATTATAGAGCATATAATGGCATTGTTAATGCCCTCAACAGGGATATACAGGTCTGAAACAGAACATCACACACTCACCATCCATTCAAATGTTCTCACCAAAAGTAAAAAATACATTCTTGTGATGATTGCAATAAAAGTATTACACACGTTGAAGAAATATACTTATATTTACGACCAACAGTGATGATAAATAAAGGTGTAAAGCTGCATTAATCCCAAATCCAGCTGTTTATTAATTGGCATGATCAAGTATAAGTATTGGGAGCTTACCTGATGCAGTCTGGCTGATCAGAGCCGTCCGTTTCTACTGAAAGAACCTCCTTGAGGACCGTGTGCGGAGCGCCGTTCTGCAATTAAGTTGACATATGATCCCAACAGAGAAGTGGAAAAACGCAGGTTAGAAATCTGTCTTTTTTTTCTTTATGTGGGTGAGGTAAAAGCAGATGTAGCAGAGGCAGCAGCAGTACAGTTAATGGTGTAGAAAGCAGGAAGTGGTCTCTTATTTAAGTGTGTGATGTGAGAGTTAGAGATGTATTTCATCTTTTTTGCATGGAGTAATATATCCTTTTTGTGAAATTCTAAAGTTGAGTTTTGGGATATGAATAAAAACAAACAATCAAACGATTGGATTAGATCACCACAAAGAGCATGCAGTATTTGAAAGTAAAAGTGATCTTACAGTGATGTCAGAAAGTGTCAGAACTGTGATATATTTTGTTGGAATGACTCCACTCTCCAGAATATTGTATTTAAAAGGAAATAGTGACTCTGATTATAAAGAGCTGACTTTCATCTTAAAAATGAAGGACTTGATCTTAAACACATGCAGTGAGCAGTGAACAGAATGAGGAACAGAAAGTAGAGGAGTGTTTTGACTCAAACTTAAAGTGAAACTCTTGCTAAAATGCAACCTAGGCTTTTTTTGTGACTGTATATGAGTCAAACCTTCGTGTAAAAGCATAATTACGATGAAAGGGGCTTTTTTAAGATTTACCGTATTTTTGTTTTCGGGTCAAGCTCATCTTCTCAGTGCAAGGGGCACTTTTACAATAGCAACAAAATCAATATTTTTAAAACACTAAGAAGGCTCGACAAAATATGAACTTTGCTCGTAGTATCACCAGGGTCCTCCAAGTTGTCTTAGCAGCCGAGAAGTATCGATCTCAGAAGGCGATGTAACCTGAAGGAGAGTTAAGGTGGACTGCTACTGTCTTCCAGCAACTACTATCCAAGCGATATCTCACGTGACTTTTCCGGCTTTTTAGTTTAGCATTGTTTCTTATATGAGGCTCCTTTTTCAACTTCAAGGTCAATGTTGTTTTTCGCTAACAACAAAAGGAGAGGAGAAAAGAGATACTAAAAAAATATTCAATAACTTCACTATTACCCATTGTAGTGTCCTCAAAATCACACCACACAAACCACGGTCTCCTGATACTACTTATATAAAATATCTACTTATATAAACTGTTAGTTTGGAAAATGTGGTTTGGCATAATTTGGGGCGATTTCACCATCAGTAAACGGGCTGCTGTCTGACTCTGACACTCGCGAGGACAGAGGCTGTTTACCAGGGGAAAGTTCCCTTAAGTCTCGACCGTTGCAGAGATTTTTTTCATCACAAACACTCTGTGAGTTAAAGTTTTTTGCCGATGACAGGTGCTGTTTTTCGAGCAGAAATATGAGGAAGAGTCGGTGGGACAGGCAGGAGGACAGGAGCTTCTCCACGTACAGCTGCATTATTTCATTCCTCGTTGCCAAAGACAGTTACAGTTACTACGTTACCTAAGTTTAGTTCAGAAACGTTACTTTGTGAGACATTTCTTTTTATTTAGTTGAGTGAGGGTCTGACACCTGTGCAGTTATCAGAATGTAGGATGAACATGCCCAGCCGGCTCATCCATTCACACTGGTTCAGTCTGCCAATACTGCGCCTCTGATACTATCAGACAAGTATCATACAGAAGTTATTGAAGTGTTACATAAATAAAATGTTTATTTTTTATTTTTTTAAATCGAGGTTTGTATCGAATCATGGGTCAAAAATCGTGATATAATCCGAATCGTGAGTTTGGTGTATTGTTACAGCCCTAATAGAGAGGCATGGACTCAAACCACCAATCAACGATCAAATATCCAAAACAGCTATTGCCAGCCTGCACTAACGAGTCAACGCAAAGATACACAGTACGTCGATAAGCACAAAACAAGTAGCCATTGAGAAAAACACAGTGTTTATAAAATTTACAATTCACTGACACGGTGCCCAAATGTTATCACAGCAGGTTTAAATCCCTGTTCGTATTCCATAACAAAGAGAAACCTGTAGGCTTCTCACCAATTAGAGGTTCACCCTACGGGCTTTCTGCTCAGCACAGTCATTCACAACACTGCTTAAATCCAGATTCCCGGCTCTGCAGCTCTCTATGGAGAGTACTGCCAGTCCACTCAGTCTCTCTTGTCCCATGCTGCTCCCCCTAGATTGGACTTTATTAACTTTATAACCCCTCAGACAGGGCAGATGGTTGGAACAGGTGTTGATGAAGGCCTACATGCCGGCAACAAAGAGCTGCTCAGGAGAATGGGCAGGGGAACTACCACACTGGCGGAGCAGCAATGTTGGCCGTTTCTCCTGCCTGGTCGACAAGGCTGTCGGTCAGGGCTGGTGGAAAGTCAACTTGAAGAAGGAGGAGGGCTTGTCTGAAACTTTTTTCTGGCATACATGAGATCACAAAAAGAGGTTGAATAAGGTGTCCTGTTAGCTTTTTTGTTTGTTTGTTTTGTTTGTTTAGTCTGATGACACTGCACAGATGCATTCACTCCTGGGTGAGGTTTGAACACGATGTGAGCAAAATGCATTCTGATCGCAATGCAGCCTGCGTGCATTCACACCTTGCAGATCACATTCTAATGCTAAATATAAAATGGGGTGTGATTCTTAACACCTTCCAAAAACATGAGTCCTTTAAATGCTAAATGCTTGAACTTCTTGGTCTAGAATGGGCTTGAATGTCACACTTTTCTTGAAGTTTATATTTCATTACGAAACCTTTCAAAGTTAACAATAAACATTTATTTGGGATAAAATGTGTATTTTCGTTTTGTACTTTCAGAGTCTGTTTTCTTTTGCTGTCTGCTACATTTTTTATGCTAACACACTGTAGGAGATTGTTTCTTTCTTTCTTTTTTCTTTCTTTCTTTCTATCTTTCTTTCTTTCTAACTTTCTTTCTTTCTTTCTAACTTTCATTTGCTGGACAATTGAATATATTTGTTTAGCACGTGGCATCAGAACGAACATATCTGGTTCAAAAAAGAGAAAAAAGAAGAAACTAGCTGAAGTAAAACACTCACAGGATAAAGGTAATTTTTTTTTTTTCCTGATGTGGGGTGGAGGGGGAGCTTTATTGACGTATAAAGTACCCCCATTGTTTACCTTGTATTATCATATCCTATCAGTACAACTTGCTAGGGTGGGTCAACTTAAGATGTTTGAGGTTTTCACGCCTCTATCCTGTTTTCCTCTTAAATGTAATAGGTTGTTGCATCTTTGTGGAGCACCTAAAAGAGTTAGGAATCTATCCATCGTTGTTTGATAAAATAGGGGCCCCGAAACAGCATCTTGCTTAGGAGCCCCAAAAGACAGAAACGGCCCTGGCATACAGAAAGAGCTTCGGAGAAATACGATTATAGCAACGATAAATAACCTAGTCTAATTTAGTTAGTTCAGTAGTTCTCTCTTCCTGCTCTATTTTAACCTTCCTCTTCTGAGTGCCGCTTTTTTGTTTCAACCTTGCTAAACATTATAATGTTAACCATGGCAACTGTATATTTAGGGTACTGAATACTGCTAATTTATGTTGCTGCTTGTCCTCTGAATGATGACTTGCATAGATATCGATTGGTCATCACAAATAGCATTTCACAGAAAGCCTTCCTTTTGTAACTTTTGAGAAGAATGCAATCATTTACAAGAATAAAATGACAGTACACAGAATACACTATGACTCACACCATCATTGTCAAACCCAAGTTAGAAAAGTGATACATAAAGCCACGATACTCCCTTCAAACATACGTTGTTCTATACCGTGTTTCAGTGCTAACAGCATTTTCTGATCAGTATGCGAGGGTTAGGGCGAATGGGCTGATGGAGGGGCAGACAGGAGAAGTCATTCAGGGAGGCGACTGGTAGGCAGGACAGACTGTCAGCGACACTCCTGACAGATAACCCCTCAGACAGGGCAGAAGGGTGGAACAGGTATTGATGAAGGCCTACATGCCAGCTCCAAAGAGCTGCTCAGGAGAATGGGCAGGGGAACTACCACACTGGCGGTGCAGCAATGTTGGCCATTTCTCCCGCCTGGTCGACAAGGCTGTCGGTCAGGGCCGGTAGCAAGACCGGTGGAAAGTCAACTTGAAGAAGGAGGAGGGCTTGGCTTTTTTTTCTGGCATACATGAGATCACAAAAAGAGGTTGAATAAGGTGTCCTGTTAGCTTTTTTAGTATGGTGACACTCTACAGATGCATTCACTCCTGGGTGAGGTCTGAACACGATGTGAGCAAGATGCATTCTGATCGCAATGCAGCCTGCATGCATTCACACCTTGCAGATCACATTCTAATGCCAAATATAAAATGGGGTGTGATTCTTCACACCTTCCGTCTTTTAACTGCTAAATGCTTGAACTTCTTCGTCTGGAATGGGCTTGAATGTCACACTTTTCTTGAAGTTTATATTTCATTAAGAACGCTTTCAAAGTTAACCATAAACATTTATCTGGGATAAAATGTGTATTTTTGCTTTATTCTTTCAGAGTCTGTTTTTCTTTTGCTGTCTGCTACATTTTTTTGTGCTAGCACACTGTGGGAGATCGTTTCTTTCTTTCTTTAAGGGTTAGGAATCTATCCATCGTTGTTTGACAAAATAGGGGCCCCGAAACAGCATCTTGCATAGGAGCCCCAAAAAGACAGAAACGGCCCTGGCATACAGTATAAGCTTCGGAGAATTTAGATTATAGCAACAATGAATAACTAGATGTAACATCTTTGAACAAAGCTCTAAGCAGCCTGCTTCTCTGAAAGCTACGTTTTATAGAATAGTGACTGACTCATATTCTTGGTAAAAAAACAAAACAAAAAGCTTGGTTAACCATGCATGTGATACTTAAGGGTGTGTGATGTTTGTGTTTTTTGTTTTCTGCGTAGTTATTTACAGCCAGGGGTGACACGCTCTGCTGTCATGTGTGAACGTGTGTGTGATTTCTGTTTCTTATGTTAACAGAACTTGAGCACCCAACCTAAAAGTTTTTACGCCCGAACAGATGTATCATTAATAAATACAGTTTTTCTTTTTTCTACTAAATGTCGACATGTGCTCAGTCTGTGGTGATTTTCTTCACCATTGCTTGATGGGGAATGCCTTAATCCTACACAGCAGAGTTCTTCATTATGTGTACTTACTATGTGTACTCTCACTACTCTTGAGATTCATGAATATTCAACAGGCTGAGATGTTCGGCACTTCCTTCTTCCTATGTTAGACATGTCAGAGAAACCTTTTTTTGGACAACGTTTCGTTAACATCTTACTGGCATGGGTGTATTTTGTAAGCACTGCCCCTCTTTGCGCTCATCCAGTCGTGTCGGCCAGATGGTGGCACTTTAACACTGTTTAAGAGTTGCCAAAGTCACTTAAGGCTGGAAGTGAAACAAGATATGAAACAAGCTGATTTTATGTGTAAAATAGAAATTTTAAAAATGAGCAATTCAGCATTTAAAGAAGTGATAGGTGAACTTGAAATATATACTGATGTGGAAATGAAACCAAAAAATATCTGTGTTGCTGTTTGCGCATCTTTAAGCGTGAGGGGAAATAAAACCATGTTTGAATCTCCGGAACACTCACTTAGCACTATCAACTTAGTAACAATGAGTAGTAATGAGTTGTTTAGTAAATCAAAGTTTTAACTGGGCCACATCAGAGATTTCCCCAGAAGAAGTTGCCTTTGAGTCTGCAATAACCTCACATCTTAATTTGGAAATGTGTCCAAGGAACAAGATGAGTAATTTTATCTATAAATATTGAGTTAAAACACAAAATAAACAAGATGCTAATAGGTTCAATAATATGTCAGTTTTGAACAATAGCATACATAGATCTCAGTTATTGATTGAGCGCTATACTTCAGATGGTGCTTGATTTTGGAATTCTACGGTCAATACTTCTATGTAGAGCCAGATCTCTTGAAATTAAAATGTGGGAGAAGAATCTATTTAATTAATTTTTTTTCTATGGCTGAAATGTAATTATATCAGTTAGTATAGAAGGCCTATATACAAATAAATACATATATATGTATATACACAGTATTTACATATATATATTTATATATATAGTCTGTCTGCGGCCTTCTACTAACTGATATAATTACATTGCAGCCATATATACAGTATACATATATATATATTTAGTGGCCTCAGTATGTGTTGGATTTTGTTGAACCCACAAGTAAAGTCAATATTTTTGTCATGTAGTTGTACATAATGTAGCCTGCCCTGTTTTAGCATCAAATCTAGATCAAGTCAGTGGTTAAATCATTGTCCTGTTAGAAAAACAGTTAGTTTAGTTAAACTAAGACTAATAGACAATAGACATGCATACATTTTTGACGGGTCATGACCTATGACAGAAAAGTCTTGATTTCCATCAAATCAGTCATCAATTCTTGAACTTAACACCACTTGGAGGAGGAGGACACACTGTCTTAAGGATTTTGAAAAAAGCTTTTTATAGGAGACCTTCATCACAGTTTCAAATACCTTCAGTAGAATGACTGTAGTGTCATACACCTTCATCAGATTGTATTTAATTCTGGTATTTCAAGAGTGGAGTGATGAAACCTCACCGCTGTATTGAACATATACCTTCAGTTAGAACCTCTAACATGATGAAATGTGTTAATTCTTTGTCTGTTAGTGATTGAAGGACTTCCCAGTGATTGATTAACAGACTGATGAATATAAACAAACAGACAGTTGGATCCATCAATCAGCAGAGATAAACTTGTATTGTTTCTTGCTGTGATTAATCTCATCCCGGGAGATACAATTATTGGTTCCTTTGATGGTGGACGAGGTCCAGCCATCAGCGAACCTGCAGGACTATCTTTAAAAATGGAGGAGCCTGAGCACCTTTCATTCACTGTTGGAACTCCTGTGGATTAACCAGGAGCTGTGTCCCTGTGAGCTGTTTAAGTGACAAGGTAAGAAACCATCTGTGTTGAATCTAAAGTTCATGTGTAATTAGAAATGTAATTGTATTGTATTTAATAGGTTCATTTTCCATTACTTGGTTAACAGATTTGCAGCACATTTCCTGTCATGGGCAACTCCGCATCCACCGGCTTCGTCACTTCTACCCCAAGGAAACTGTCCTGGGGGCGCCAGAGAGAGGACACAGTCCAGCTGGAGGACTTCATGACACGGTGCGCAGAGGATCACTGGAAAGTTAAAGGAAGGAAGAGTTTCTCTGTGAAGAAGATCCACCAAAGCTGCAGCATCCGTTATAATGACCTAGCTGCCCAAGACACTGACATTTCTTATCCAAAGACGGGAGCGATGCTGAACCCTGCTTTCGTTGGAGATCAAGGTCCATGAATGACTGAGTTCAAAGTGAGCAATTCAATCTACGGCAAAACTCAGCAAGATGATCCTCCAAGTGATGTCTGAAGGGGGAAACAGCCTCTGTGAAGCCACTGCAACATGGCAGATATTTCATCGAGGGCTTCCCCTGACACAGTTTTCTCTCCGACCACATGACTTAAGGTGTGAACTCATAAACAGGAAGGGAGGCCTCAGTACACTTTCAGATGTGACCAGTCCCTTTTGTAAAATGGAAGGCAAAGTAAACATGTTTCCTTTTTTTTTGTATTGCGTGCAAACCAGCTAAAAACACTGTTCAGATCTTAACACCCCAGAGAGAAGTCAGGTATCAGTCGCCACATCACATGACTTCACTAGCTGCAGGCATCAGGTAGCCAAAGGATATCCTGTCTTCTTGTCTCTGCGCTGGTGATAGACACAGTTTCAGGTACAGTAAATGTCACTTTACTGTTTCTTTCTTGTTCTGTGGACTTTTCAACGGGTTTACATGTCGTTGCTTTCAGTCAGTACTGCAGTTTCTGAAAGTCTTTTTTTTTTTTGATCTAATCGCCCATCTTTGTATGACATCGTATACACAGATTGTAACTGACATGAGGGAAATCTTTCAGGACGAATACATTTTACCTTGTTGTGGCCTCTTGATGTATTTTCAGTTTGACAGAGGTTTCATCGCGGTTCTCGTATTTTGAGTGTCTGTGGTCCGGTCTGAGTTTTGGTCACAGCTGGTTCCTGTTTTACTGTGTTCGAGGTGATGGAGCGAACACGTTCCCTCAGAGCCTGTGCAAAAAATAAAGTCGAGTATTTTCTCTTTAACAGGTTTTGCCATGCTTAATCCAGTCATTTTGCAGGCAGAGTGTTTTAATCATCTATAAAGGTAATTCAGCTCAAAGTGGGCTTGTACTCAAGTATGGCCCATTTGTCTGCATTTAAAGTACTTACAAATTAATGAGGCTGCAATGCTTCAAAGACCTGGGGATCAAATGGGGGAGAGAGAATGAGAGAATGAGTTTTGGGGAAGATCTTTTAATCAGAGTTTCGTCCCTATTAAAAAACTGTGCCCACAGAACAACACAATTTCATTCATATACATCTTTTTTATTTTTGTGGGACCTTCTGTGTATTGACCCCTCTCACTTTAAGCAGCATTCTTGGGACGTAATTACACTCTGAGGACAGCTTGTTTATTCCTATATGGAAATATATCCAATATATACTTCCAACAAATATATTTCTGAGTTTGTAACATTACCTTATTCATGATCTAAATGTTACCTTTTTGAGTTTGACATATTCTAAAATCCAAAACGTGCCCCTTTAATGTAAAAGCTTACAAATGATCAACATCAACAATAATAACAGTAATAACAGTCTTCATTTGGATCATTTGTCTGATGCATTGTTGAACATTTGTATTATGTTTTGAATACATGATCATTGCCTGTGCATTAGAATGATCAACAAAGATTATTAAACTTGTTTCCATTTCGTTTATTGGATTTTTTGTACTTTTCAAAAAAGCTATTCTGAGATTGTGTATGTTCGTCCGTGAATTGTCACATTTGTATACAAGATGACTTGTTGAATCTCATAAACAATCTGTTGAAATATTACTAATGTAAACTCCCGGTAGTCGGACCATCAGAATAAAGTGTTATCAACAAATATGTGAGGGTTTTTGGGTTTTTTTGCACAGTGGTTAGCATGCCAAATGCAAAGACAAAAATACAACTGGAGAAGTCATAGTTACTAAAATAAATCAAATTCCTGAATATCTGAAGAGGGAAGTAAGTGCAGCAGGATGGCACACATTGTGCTTAAACCCAGGGATGCAGAGCAGAGACACAATTGGAAACAAAAATTAAGAAATTCTGATGTTTATGAGAGCTGATTGTGATGGCTCGTGACAGTAAAACTTGAAAATATACAACACTGGTGAGAATAGAAAGTCCAAAACATACTTAGAATGAAAACTAAAAAATAATAATAATAAAAAAGATGAATGATGATTAATATGGTATAATTCCCCAAAAGAAGTATGATGAGACCAAGGTTTGATTTGGTGTGATACACAGTGGATTAAATGTGGAATGGAAACTAGACAAGTCATTTCACACGAGGAGGAAATGACAGCACAGCAGCACAAGCCAGGAAATATTTGTCACTTTACTTGCAGGTCTGACCCAGAGAGGACGAGATGGACTCTGTAAAATGGATCCTGTTTTTTTGGGGCCTTTGCTTCACAGGTATGTTACACTCCCGATATGCTGCATCACAAGAAGTACAATTGAACAGATTTTTTGACTTTTTTGCATTATCTTTTTTTGTCCAGGCCAAGAATTTAATTTCCAGGTTAAATTGTAATTTATTCTGTGCATTTTTCATTCATTTTTACATTTTACTCACGGTTTTATTCCAGTTCCTCAGACTGAAGCTTCATCTTGGACAATTAAGGTGCCATCCTCAGTTAAAGGTCTCCCTGGATCCTGTGTGGTGATCCCCTGCTCATATAACTATCCGGATCCAGGGAGGACAGTCACTCAGTTCACCGGGATGTGGTTCAGGGAACCAAATGAACTCATTTATCACCCAGAGCAGTCTAAAACGATGCAGCAGTATCGGAGTCGGACACAGCTGGTTGGAGACCTCAGACATAAGACCTGTTCACTGAAGATTGATCCTCTTCAAGAAAGTGACAGCGGGCCTTTCTATTTCAGGATCGAAATAGGAGGCCATGATCAATATTCTTACAAAGAGAAGAAAGTCTCCATCACAATGATTAGTAAGTGTATCTCAATAACTTTCAAAGAACACCATTAACAGTACAGTTCTGTCTTTATTTCCAGTGTTGTTACCGTTGAATTTTTTTTTATATTTAGAACACATTTCAGAAATGTGTTTATAAGTCGATTCTGTGCTGATCCGCAATCAGTGAATATGGAGTCAGAAAAATAATTAATATGGTTTATTTTTGCAGCTTCAGAAATTTCATGAAATTTTATTATAATTATAACAGCCACAGCTTGAAAAATTAGGATGCTTTAAACTGTATGTTTAAAGTTTTAACCTGCAGTTTTAACCTCTAAGGTTTTGTTTCACTTGTTTTATCTTTGAAAGTTAAATCTTAATTTATAACCCTAAATGAGCTCCCCTGACAATACATCTGAGTACTAACAGTGCTACCACAGGTTCCCTGGTTTCGACAACAGTTTCCACTTCCTTATTTTAATGGCTTTACTGGCTCTTAAAATAGCTTCATCATAACAGTTTCATTTCTCTGGACAGACATGTGTCACCCATTTTAAAAATTCCTTTATGTTACTGTGCAGCAGTTTATTATTATTTTTTTTTTTTATCCATCATAAAACTTGAAATCAGACTGAAAACCTTAAATTTGTAATGCAACTGTAGCCCCATTGACACTGCCTTTTCAAGGCGGGAATCATGAGCAGATACTCCACCTCACCGTCTGTGTTAAAGTTACAGAGGTGGAAAGGGGGGACAGTATTTATTTGCCTCTGATCCGCCATCTGAGGTAGTAACAGTGCTGCAGCAGAGGCGAGATGGGATCTGTGTGAATGGAAAAACAGGCAGCACAGGACAGGGGTGTGATATGTGACTGATACAGTGGCAAGAAAAAGTATGTGAACCTTTTGGAATTTCATTGTTTTCTGAATACATTTGTCATAAAATGTGATCTGATCTTCATTTAAGTCAAGGGTATTGACAAACATAATGTGTCTAAAATAACACAAAAAAATGTTGACAATAAATTGGGCATGGCAGTAAAAGGTGAAGCTTTTGCAGTTCCAATAACCCAAATTGAATTTGTTTACAACAATGTTCTAGTAAAACTTTCTAAATTCAGATCTATAGCATTAGTCTATTTATTCCCTGTCTTAAATATAGGCTTTATAGCAGATCACATGTCCGACATCACGTAGCTTCCCTGATGGAATGGGACTGTCAACACGAACGAACACACTGTGACTGCTTAGTTAGCAAAGAAATGTCTATGGGGTTTGATAACTGACATTTCCACATGTCATTTAGAGCAAAAAACTTGAACTCACCATGTCTTTGTCACCTTCCACTATTGTGTTATTGTAGTTACTGTCTCTAGCAACTTGTGTAGAAAATCAGTCACTGCGACGGTCAGCCCTCCCGACCAAGCTCCAGCGAACTTAACCCAAGAAAACAGCATCCCTCCTCGCGAGTGAGAGTCAGACAGGGTCCCCTAATTATTGACGGCGAGTACGCAAAAAACGTAACTTTTTTGCGTTTTTTCTGTTACTTTCCACAATGCATGGCAGGTCAGGATCTCAACCTCAACACTTATATCAGCGACCATATTATTATAAATAGCCGGCGGATACATGTTTAGATCAACAGGTGGAAACCAGGGGAAACACATTAAAAAAAACACACAGATGGCAACATTATGGAGTGTACCATCATGCCTCTTTTGGTTCTGCAACACCGGCATGCTGTATGAAATGACACACTGCTTGGTTCAGTGTGAACAAACAAGGTATTCAAGCCTTCTTTGTGATGATAATGCGGTGTCTCTATGTGAAAAGGGTTTAAGACTATTCCCTTAATTAGGGGAAACGGCAATTGTGAAACAAATTAAGTTAAGGTGTCAAAATACCAAAATGAAAGAACCACTCTGACATAATTTTTTTTAAAAGGAACTGAAACAGTGCTGGTGAAAAGATAGATGTAGTCAAAAATAACATATCAGCATCACAAGAGCACTTGACAGGCAGCAGCAGCAGCCCGACCCAAATAAAACAGGAAGTACCATTCTGTCCACACCTTTACCCAGTGTTGTAAAAAGTACCCAAAAGTCATACTTAAATAAAGGTAAAGATGTTGAGTGCATGTGCACATGTGCCACTATGTGTTGACCAAACTGCCATCTGATTATCTGATATGATGTTCAACAGTTTTCTTATTCTCTTTTCCAATTTCTTTTTTCTATTTTCTAATTATTTTTTATCTGATTGCCAATAAAATGATCAATTTGGCTCTGATGCAACATGCAATCTGCAAAGTAACTAGAAACGAAATGTATCAAATAAATATATTAAAGTACAATATTTGCTTCCAAGTGGCAACATATTGAGCATTTCTTCATGGACATACATTTTTATAGGGTGTATCTAATATTTGAATTATATCAACTTAGTACTACTTGTTATTTCTGCTCAAGGTTACTACTGAATTGACTTAGGATATTTAATTATATCCACAAAATTTTATACACCATAGTGCCATCACAGTGTGCATTCCTTTTTTGAATTTTTGTCAACTGAAGTGCTTCCATCATCTTTAATGTTGAAATGTCTGAAGCCAGAATGTAGAGTTATAAAATAGATATCAGGATTTTGAGCAGCCGAGTCAACCAAAAGTTCTCCCCCTTACTTGCAGTAGCCTTCTGGGTTTTGCTGTTGCCTAACACAACGTTTCTTGTTGTTACAGGTGAACTAAGTGACATCAGTTTCTCTGTGAAACAGGAGGTAACAGAGGGTCAAAATGTGTCTGCGTCCTGCTCCGTGTCACACTCGTGCCCCACCTCTCCTCCTGTCTTTGCCTGGAGTTTCTCTGGAGAGGCACATGTCCAACCACAGCAGCTTGAAGATGGCCAGTGGAGAGCTACATCAACTCTGACCTTTCGCCCTACCAGAGCGGATCATAACAAGCAATTAGAATGCACCGTAAGATACCACGGAGGGCGGCACCACAAAACATTCAAGGTCCTCAAAGTAAATTGTAAGTACATATGGGAGCAAGTAAGTAATTCTGTGGTGCAGTATTTTTCAAAATGGATCAAAGCAAATAAAAGATAATAAAAAGCATTTTAATAATTATGTAAATTGGAACAAGAAAGTGCCAATAAAGAGAATGCAGAATAATTTCAAAACCACACTGAGCTCAAAAAGCATTGTATAGCATGTATATATGGATTTAGTGTTTTTTTACTCAAGCTTTACTAACACATAGGCTCCTCATTCAAATAAAGTGGCTTTTGATGCTTCTTAAAGGAGAACTTCGGTCGATTTAAACATGCAGCTTCATTGCTCAAGCTACCCTTGACTAGCCAGTACCGAAGACGCGAACAAATTTGGTCCAGCCATTACAGAGCTCCGTGAACGGAGATGTAGCATTGAACGCTAACAGCATGGGGTCAGAACTTCACACTGTGTTTTAAGCATCTTAACATGCTCCACATCTCACACCAGAAGTTATGCAACATCAGCAGACACCTTAGCACACAGCACTGTAGCGTGTATGACTCAAACTGAATAAAAAAGTAGTTAAAACAGTGTGTTTGTGCAAGGAGCTACTTACCTGTTTGTTGACATCCGTGTCTTCCGGTAGCTAGACTAAACTAGCTGATCCGTCGAGCGTGCACTTACTCCCTCACTGGCGGAGACGGAAACGTATTCCAGCATTTTCGTGTTTATGTTCATAATGTACATGTCCATGTTACAGCCTGTGATGAGCCATGAGCCTTACAAAAGCCTGTTTAGCCTGTTAAGTGCACACTCGATGGATATGCTAGTTTGGTCTAGCTACCGGAACACACGGATGTCAATAAACAGGTAAGTAGCTGCTTGCACAAACACACTGTTTTAACTACTTTTTTATTCATTTTGAGTCATACACGCTACAGTGCTGTGTGCTAAGGTGTCTGCTGATGTTGCATAACTTTTGGTGTGAGATGTGGAGCATGTTAAGATGCTTAAAACACAGTGTGAAGTTCTGACCCCATGCTGTTAGCGTTCAATGCTACATCTCCGTTCACGGAGCTCTGTAATGGCTGGACCAAATTTGTTCGCGTCTTCGGTACTCGCAAGTCAAGGGTAGCTTGAGCAATGAAGCTGCATGTTTAAATCGACCGAAGTTCTCCTTTAAAGGAGGTTTAGTCACAGTCAGAGGATTTACAGTCATCATGTATTCATCTGCAGTGGAAAAAGAGCATTGTGCTGTCCGTTACTGTTGTTTATATTGGCTTAGGTGAGGGGTGATAGACATAAGTTTCTGCTTGCTTCTGCATAATATCCATGTGCACCATGAAGCCATTTTGTTTTGTCAGTCACAAACCTCCAAATCCATAATTCACTTTGATTTTAGATTTAGACATTTTTTTTCAGCACTGATGGCTCTGCCATTGTTAGACTATTGCATCTGGATTCATGAAGATCAATGGATCACTGCTTTCATGCCCTGACATTGTTATTTACATTGTCAAATTCTTCTATAAAGAGATAGAGGTATTTTACAACAACAGCTTGACTTCAGTAGGTTAGGGTTAGAGAAGTTCAAATAACATTCACCAAAATTAAAACCCCAGCCTTTGGGGATTCAAAAGTTAACAGTAAAAGATAGAAAAGCAGTTTCTTACCAAGTTGGGTTTCTTAAATCATTCCTGAGTAACCCCTTTTCCCAAACACATCAATAAAGGATCACTGCAAAAAAAATGAATTCAAGATCTCCAACACAGTCAGACTTCAAGCACAGTGGATAAGCTATGTCATATTAGGAGGGTTGTTGTTGTTGTTTTTTCTTCCAATGTGTGCAGCAAGTTTTTTTTATTTTGAATAAATATTGTGGCACCTCTTCTCTTCAGTTATATTCTATCAGCTTGACTTGGATTTATGACCAAATACCTGCGAAAGTAACAACATTCCCAGCCTTGGTTGTTATTTGTCATTGGTGCTGATTAGCAAATGCTAGCTGGTAACACATTAAACTAACATGGTGAACGTGGTAAACATTACAATTGCTAAAGATTAGCATGTGGGAATAGCCATCGAGAGCTATGTTGCAGTGCTAGTTACAGCATTTAATGGTTCATGCCACTGCTGTGCCTAAGTAAAGCTTCACAGAGATGCTAGCATGGCTGCTAGCATGGCTGTAGACTCTTCCCCTGCTTGTTTATGTGCCCTGACATCAGCTCAGCTTTGACATTACTTTGTAAGTAGTGCAAAATGTGAACATATACCATCAAGGGCGTCACTATCATGTCAATTGAACAATACCAATATCACATTTACTGTAGAAAGCACCAGTGCATGTCAGTCAGCTGTATTCATTTGTTAATCAACATTTCATGATGTGAGCGATTTTTGATAACATTTTTAACAAATCATGCTTTCAAAGAGCGATGGGGACAAAATCTACCATTTAAAAAGGTAGAAGGGACATGTCCCCATCATCCCCAGTGTGTAAACGACATCTATCTATGATATCTCTGTAAATGCCATCATGAATTGAATGTTTTCATGTAGACGCTCCCCATGTGAAGGTTGAGTACAAGTCTGATGTAAAGGAAGGAGAAGCTGTGCGTCTGAAATGCTCAAGTGATGCCAATCCTCCTGCCAGCAGCATTGAGTGGCAGAATGAAAGTGGTGCTCGGCTGCATCAGGGCAACATCTTCATGCTGCCAAATATCTCCAGACAGCACACAGGGGCCCTGTACTGTACCGCTACTAATACAATAGGACAACGCAAATCAAGCCCTGTGCAACTCAATGTGTCTTGTAAGTAACAATGAAAGAAATAACATGATAAGGCAATTTTTAATTTGAACATATAAAGAAAAGCATTGGTAATTCATCACTAGCTTTATTGTCCTTACAGATGCTGTCATGCATGTCAAACACACAACTTCCCCACCAGAGACATTGTACTCTAGGTGTCACTCAACAGGCAGATTACTTCCATATTCTTAAAAAAAATATGTTTTACTGCATTGTTTTGTTTTTAATTTTCTGAAGAGGCAGATTTATTTTAGGAAAAGCTGAAATGTGACAATGAAAACATTTTACAGGTTATGTTATCTGTGGGTCAAAGGAAGGTTGTTTTTTTTTTTTTTTACTGGGGCGGTAAATAAAAGGCGTACATCACATTGACTGTAGAAAGCACCAGTGAATGTGAGTCAGCTGTATTCATTTGTTAATGAACATTTCATGATGCGAGCGATTTTTATAGCATTTTTAACAAATCAGGTTTTCAAAGATTGATGGGGATCAAATCTACCATTTAAAAGGTAGTAGGGACATGTTCCCATCATCCCCAGTGTGTAAATGACACCTATCTACAGTATCTCTGTAAATACTATTACGAATTGTATGTTTCCATGTAGACGCTCCCCATGTGAAGGTTGAGTACAAGTCTGATGTAAAGGAAGGAGAAGCTGTGCGTCTGAAATGCTCAAGTGATGCCAATCCTCCTGCGAGCAGCATTGAGTGGCAGAATGAAAGTGGTGCTCGGCTGTATCAGGGGAACATCTTCATGCTGCCAAATATCTCCAGACAGCACACAGGGGCCCTGTACTGTACTGCTACCAATACAATAGGACAACGCAAATCAAGCCCTGTGCGGCTCAATGTGTTGTGTAAGTATACAATGAAAGAAATGTCATAATAGGGCAAATACTTATTTGAATAATAAAGGAAAAGCATGGGTGATTCATCACTACGTTTATTGTCCTTCACAGATGCTCCTGAGGTGAAAACCATGTCTACCTGCTCCTGGGAGACAGACACAGTGAAGTGTGTGTGCATTGTGGAGTCCAAGCCGCCCAGCAGAGTCTATTTTGTGCTTTCTGACAAAGTCCTGCCGAGCACCAAGGTAGAGACACACAACTCTCTTACCATCGGGACTCTGCAGGCAGACCTGGGATCTTATGAGTCTGTCCTCTGCCTGGCTAACAACACACAGGGCAATGCCAGCCTCTCGTTACCTGTCAATAGTAAGAAAGTCTTTACAATTCCAAGAATGCATGATACATGCCTAAAGATATAGCACAAATTTTATATTGAGAAAAACTGTGACATGTTTTCTTTGTGGGCAGGTAAGATGCAGAGTTACATCATCATCGCGATCGGAGTAGGGATAGGAGTGACCATATTGATACTTTTAATAGCAGCGGGAGTTGTTATAAAATGGTAAGTGGTTTCCTGGAATTGACATACATTTGAGTCACCCATGTAGATGTATTTCTTAATATAGAGTGGAAACATGTCTGATAGTAATAAAGACTGAATTTTAACAACTGCAGGGGGAGGTAGTCGGCTCGAAAATTTCTAAAGGGTATGACAGCCTGTGTTCATTATTGCAGTTGGGTTTCAGTGGTTGTGCAAAGTTTCGATAGTTCTTACTCTATTGGGCCTAATGTTGCTTAACATTTCTCTGCCAGTAGGGGGAGATCTGGACAAGCACAAACATCGCACATGAGCACCAAGATGGCAGACAAGAATGTGGAGCTCCCTGAGTATGCTGCAACAAAAAGGTTTTTGGTTATTCACCACAGTTAAACTAGTTTCCTCAAACTGTAAAGCGTCACAAGTAGGACAATATTGCTGTGTGTGTTTATTTATTTATTATTATTTATTTAAATAAATATAAACATACTACTAATATACTTACAACTGTAAGGTTTAGACACACATGTAATCTGTATGTCTAGAGCTTGAATTCAGCTCTGTATGCTACTGCTGTAATATGTTTTGCCAAAGGTCATAACAAAAGAAGTTGAAAAAAAAAAAAAAAAAAGAAAAGAAAATGTAAAATGCAAATGACAAGAATAGATCAGGATGAAGATTTTATCCTGTGGGTAATGGGGGCGGGACTTGATAAGCTTTGGCTTCTCCCGCTTTTCCCTTTCGGCCATGTGTATGAATTGACATGCCCGAAATAACAACATAAATAAAATAAATAAAATAAATTTGGTAAATATAAAAAGTTTCTTTTTCTCCATTCTTTCCATAGAAAAGAGACGAGCTATGAGGATGTACATTGCCCTGACATGTATCCCGATGATCCTGTATATGGCAACGTGGAGGTACATTTATTTTTCCTAATTCATTTATAATGTCCTTGCATGAAGGAACAGATCAAGTGAATCTTGTTTTCTTTCTGTACAGAATGACAGGGATGACGCAATCTACGCCAATGTGTAACATCGCTGAGTTTATTGGAGGAACAGCTGGTGTGAGCAAAGAAAGTTGTAAAAAGTGTTGATATGCTATTTTCTCTATGTATAACAAAAGTATTATTTTTCTGTCTCCTGTAATTTGCATATAATGTCGACAAATAACATTAATCAATGAACTTGAGTTTGTAGAGGTTGTTTCTCTTGTCCAGCTCTTTTCCTGACGGTTTGTCTGATCAATGCATGTTGTGCAACATTTCCATTGAATAATAAATTATATTGGACTTTCAAATATGTTTAACAGCTCTTCATTTTCACAGAGCATTAGTCAGTCAATAGCAACACATGGTGCAAAAGTGTGATTATGAACTTCCGCTTTTTCAGAGCAGTTAGTTAAGAGCTCAGCTGCGGTGCCTATTTCCTGCTTGAATACCAATGTGGTGTTTATGTGCACTGTGCTTCTCCAATCACACCACCGCAACACAGATGCATCGAAAATATGCACTCACCTCACAAATTAGTATAATAATGTACCAGCATTTTACAAATAGATAAATTTTCATCTAAATTGACCTCGTCAGTTTCAGAGACGTGAACTGTTAATGTTTGTGCGCACCGAGTTTATTTATCCATCCACCGACTGGGACGAGGAGGAGAAAATAGTCTGTGCCTGGGTCACTTTAGGAAAAACCCTTGCGTGGCTTGACAGTGTGTTGATGGTGAATTATCAGGAAGTCAGAGGGGAAGCTGGTCACCATCTTAGCTGATTAGAGTCCTGAAGTCAAACACACCAACCTAGTCAAACAAACCCCCGACCTGATTATGAACTGTAAAGATAAATTCACTTTCGGTGATATAGTACACCTCAATTACCAGGCATTTGTCATCCCACATTGGTGCACAGCTTCTGTGTCAGCCAATGTGTGTTATGTAAATGACTCTTGAATATTTCCTTTAAAGACACACATATAACATGACTTGTGGGTTTTGTTGATCACATTTATATCAATTAAATAATCCACCTGAGTAACAACCAGTGTTGGGGCTCGTTACTCAAAAAAGTAATGTATTACATATTACACATTACTCTCAAAAATAGTAATGCCTTACATTACATGATTACTCCCTGAAGAAAGTAATTAGTTACATTACTCGTCACATTACTCGTTACATTCATGTTGCTCCACGGTTCCTTAGCAACAAGCTTTGTGTGTGTGCGTGCTGTCTCTGTAGGTGCTTCCGGGTGCTTCGTTGAGTTTGACGTAGTGTTAGCAGCTTCCAAGTTTTCAACACGGACAAAGTGTGTCCCTTGTGTGTGATGCATGCGACTAGCAATGTAACGTAAGGAACGAGCTTGGCTGTAATGTGATTACTACATTCAGAACAGTAATGCCTTACACTACTCGTTACTGAAAAAAGTAATGTGATTACAGTAACGCGTTACTTTGTATAAATTCATTCAGTTGAATCAACCTCCTTTTTTTTTTTCAAACAGTTCAGACAAAGACTTGACAATCCTTTAATGAAGTTTAATGCAGGACTGTGGTATCAGTAGCTGGAGCCAAGTGTACCGAAGACACCGAATGTAAAAAGATCATAATCAAAAACAGTAAACACACAAATGAAGGTGCATTCAAATAGTGTTCAGTGTTGATCAGGCATAATAAAAAATGCGGGCTAAACACCTTGAGAGAAGCCTTAAACAGTGAAGCATCTCTGAAAGGAAATCTGCTCTGACCTCCAACGACACACGAGATCTGAAGTTGGAAATAACTGATCGTAAGTGACGCTGGTGACGTCACAGTGTGCAGTGAAATGTTCTGTGTTTCTCAACTGACTGATTGTGTAGATATATAGGTGAACAAATGGAGCAGGCATTAAAAACCATGGATGTGAAACTTGTTGATGTAGCTGCAGAGTGAAAGGTGATATTGAGAGCACGGTGGAGCTCTTCACCAGCTCCCTTCCTCTGTGCTGCACTGTGCAGTTTAAAGGTTGTGTTAAGTCAGCAGATTGAGGGTCAAACGTCAGGGTTGACCTTGTTGTCCACTTCTGGTCGTTCAGCTTCTCTGATT
The DNA here is from genome assembly GCF_900880675.1 of Sparus aurata. Lineage (NCBI taxonomy): Eukaryota > Metazoa > Chordata > Actinopteri > Spariformes > Sparidae > Sparus > Sparus aurata. Next base: position 18,926,832 of record NC_044203.1, read on the forward strand.
GGAGCATGACAGTTTCAGAGCGACTCCAGGTGACTTGACGGGCAATGGATGGGCAGGTGTGCGTTACAGAGCAGGAGGCAGTTACTGTCTCTTAACCCTGTGGAGTCAAATATAATGCCAACATGACTCATAGAATATTACTGTTGTGTTTTGCCTTAAAAATTATTAAGATATTCTATAATAATAATAATAATATTGTACTAAATACAACATACTAAACTACCAATACATCAATGTATACTGTGTGTTTAGTGCAGGCGAAGCTCTTGTATGGGGGCATTTTTGATCCTAAGGTAGAAAAGTCCCATATCAGTGTGCCTGATACCATCCACCAACTAGTGCAGTTCTAATTTTGCAGATTTACCCAAAAATTGGTTTTACTTTTTCTTTTTTTTTTAACTCCCGAGGTAGTTTCTATTTGGGGAGACTATTGGAGACAATCTTTTTCCCTCTCCTTCACAGTCTTCTTGGATGACTGAAAACAAAAAGAAACACTGATATATCATCATCATCAAGTCAATCAGCAGCATTTTGACTCCAGCTGCATCACAGCCATAAATCAAGCACAGAGGCAATGGCAAACATATATCTTGCATGCTTACTAATAATTGACTCAACTCTGAATCTATTCAATGGCTGAATGGATACTTATAGTGTTTGTGAGATTAGTGCAGTGTCACATTTATAATATTGCATCAAACTTTAAAGTTGTAAGTGTTGCCAACGGTTACAGAAAAGCGTTGAGCTCAAGCAGGAGCTGATCTTTATTCAGATATAACAGAAGCCACAGAGACGGTTACTGTGCAATATGCAACAACTCTCATTGTTTGTCCTCCACTCTCCATCTAATTTCTTTACTCACAGAACACTTTGTTCCACTAATGCACCGAAGCAACAGTTTGTCTTACTAAAGGTGGGAAAAAACACAAGACAGGTGTAAAACATGAGTCAGCAAAGGGCTGTGAGGCACCATCACTTGAGGTCAGGGCAGATATTTTTATTTTAAACTAACTAACTCTTTAAGGAGGTTAAAGTTGAGCTCGAAGATAGTATGATAATGTCATCAGATGTGCTTTTTTAAAGAGAAAATCCCCAGTCAACAACATCTCCTTTCTGAGGAAATCCACATCAGGGAAATCTTTTTATACATTTTGCAGCTTTGCTGTTCAGGCATATGAAGAGTCTTCTGATGCTCAGTAAAAAGAGAACATTAATCCTTTCATACATTGTTGAATATTTGATAGCTGTTGAATGTGTTACTGGTGTTTTAATTGCAACTCTAATAAGTTTAGAGTTTGTTAGGAGATATTTACTTTACATAAAAATAGAATTAGTAACTAGAATGACATTCAGTCGCGTGCATACCTCCACCAAGGCCCAGCTGTCCCCTTTTGAGACCACTCATAGATACCAGCCACCTGAATACGATCCATGCATAAGTCCCTGAGATCTAAAAAAGAAAAACTGGATCCGTCCTTTAACGAATCCGCACCAAAAGTTAACAGGGTCTATTCTGTGCCAAGGTACATCTTCCATCCAAGTTTCGTGGAAATCCATTCGGTAGGTTTTTTGTGAAATCCTGCTGGCAAACCAATCAACAAACGAATTAAAAGGGGGGAAAATGTGACACACTGAGCAGAAGTAAAAACAACCCAGGTGCATTTTTTAGGTAACATTCAGGTAAATGTAAATATTTTTTGGGGAAGTTAGATGCAGACATAAGACATGCATGAAAGCTAGCACCACACTGAGGGACAAACCCTTTGAGGGCAACAGACTCCAAGCTCTGATGATAAGCCCGCGCCTAGAATACAGGTCACTAATACAATCAGGGTCGAGAAAGTCTTATCCCTCATCAATGAAATCGTGTCACCCTTGATTGTTTCATGTAGATTAGCTTCCGAAACCTGTTCGCAAGCTCTATGAATTCAGTTAGTCTAGAAAATATTTCTATGTTTCTATTTCTTATGACAAGATGGTAATGAGAAGTTAAAGCACAAAACTACTTTATTTGTAGATCTCATCAGTCATTATTAAGTTATAACATATGCATGTTTCTTAAATGGGGAGGTTTTTTTCTCTTTTCCTTTACTGTTTGGCAGGTACTGCACTGTAAGACTCCAGTGAGGGCATGGGCAGTGACAGAGCTGTCCTCAGGGTTGGCATGTGCCATCCTTAGACCACAGAGAGATGAAAAACAACCAGAAGGTGACAACAATGGTGAAAGAAAATGTCAGCAGCATTACAGTATATAAAGTTTTGATTTAGTACTAAACAATAACTATACCTTAAGTACAGTTCATTGAACATAACCATGGTCTTACCCCAGCTTTACTGTGACATCATATGCTGCAGATATTGCAAGATTTTAAAAACATGCCTGTGCACATAAAGGAAAAAAAAAAATCTGTGAGTTGATAGTCCAGTCTGCTCCACCACTCACATGAAACTCAATCTCCATGTAGCTGCTGAGCATAACAATGTTATAGTCAATAGTGAAGATAAACCTATTAAATAAAACACCCAAAATAGGGTAATCTCATTGCCTATTATGGTCGTTTTATTTTGTTTATCCTCTATGTTAAAGTACAATAAACACTGTTAGTCTGTAAGTGCTTGTGCTTCATTGCATCTCATGACCAGAGTTCTGTTTTCTGTCAAATATGTGAATGTTATCTTCTAAACAAGTCAAAAGACCAGGAAGGGAGTGATCACAGGCGTTAAAACTTGCATTCACACATTTCAGGGTTAAGTTAAATAAAACTTTTCTTGTTTTTCTTTATTACTCATTAAGACTTTTTTATTTTTTATATGTTTTCCAATTCGCCCTCTGTGTTATCTGTGCTGGAGATGAAACTTCCGTTTTCCCTTCTGATTCAGTCTCCTGTTTCGAAATTAAGTTTTTATCGGGATTGCCACATGTTGTTTGAGGACTGAACTAAAAATAACCCTAACCCTGGTGACTTAACCTGTGAGCAGGATATGAAACCTGTCAGTAAGGCTGCCGCACAGTGCAACGGACAACTGAAATTTAGAGATAATGTCAGAATCAGGATCAGAAATAGATTTATTGGAACAGGTTTTGACCACATTTAAATTAGAGAAAGAAAACAAAAGGGAAATATGTACAGTCAGAGAACATAAATATGACATCAAAATGTACCGCTGTTCTCAAAATAAAAAGATATGTACACTGTTTAACACAAAGAGGGGTCTTACATCAGACTGATAAGAAAATGATCATGAATCGTGCCGTTCGGGCTGCAGTCTCACAATTTCCCCATCCACAAGCAAGTAAAAAACAAAAAAACTGTTGCTCCGCTGTTCTTTGTTTTGCAATGCTGTGTACAGTCTGTTAATAAAATCACTTGGAGGGGGCTGGTCGTCCTTTCTTCCTCATGATAACATCATGCTGTTGTCATGCATCCTGCACACAATGATACGTGTTTGCCCATAAACAGGAACGTGTGCCCCCACACAAAACAAACTGAATGCAGAACTTGTGTTTAACTGAAAGTCTTAGTACGAAGAGATGGGAATTGAGACCTTCTATTTTTGATAATCCACGTTTGCATATATGTTGTCTGCGTCGTCCATCTGCTCAGGAGGGGCCTGCAAAGACAGACATTGGGTGACATTAATGGTACATATTGACAAGATACCTTTCCCTGTCGTGTCACACTATTGCACAGCTCTACAAGTGGCGGTTATGCAAGGAAACACAATGAATAGGCTGAAAAGAAGTGTTTCTGCTGTAAACATGGATGTAAACGACACAGGGTTCAAACTTTTCAGCTGTGCAAATATTTTATGCAGACAGAATTGCATTGTCACATTTTCTAAACCATGCAAAGTGTCTTGGTGAGCAACACTGAATGTTGTGATTACAAAAAAACTCCACAGGGCACCTTAAAGTTGTCTTTAGTTGTAAGACTTATGTTAGTCACTTACCTCCATGTTTAGGTAGATGGGCTCATCAATGACCTTCGGTTCAGAAAGATCCTTGCCTTGTTTTTCACATGATGCATCTCTGAATGGACAAGAGAGACCTGTTAAGATTCTACTTTGAGGAACAGGAGCTAAGAAATGTGCCATTATGTCTGCACTTTATGTACATATTTCTTCTGGAATAACGGTTTTCTCGGAGTCAAATGTTGCCACAATCATAGTATTAATCTTTAAACTATTCAAATTTGAACTTTATTAAATTTCTTGTATTGCTCATACATAAGCCAAGTGGTGAAAAATAATATCGCAGCCCAGGAGCCAAAATAAAATTTTGACGGATACATTAAATTTGTTTCATTTATAGGATTTTGCCATTTCTACAAAACTCCCCATCAAGTTCAGATGACATGTATATAAAATAACTTTCAAGCCAGAAGAAGGAGTGGATGGTGGTTGCTGGACAGCTGTCATGTGAGAGATCACCATTTGCAGTCATAACCAAGGTATTTTTTAACAAGATGTTGGGACATTTTCCTGCCGTTTTACACACAACAAATCAAATCATTTTCACAAGATGTTGGGACAACTTGATCAGGAACTAACCCGTTTCCAATTGAGTTCGGATCCTAAACCAAACCAGACCAGAAGAACAGTTTGGACACAACACAAAATTGAATATTGAATATAGGGCGATGAAAAGTTGTGACATAGAGACACATTTACTCTGGCGAATGGGTTAAATATGTTTGTTCTCATTTAACTTAAAAGAATTGTCACATGAAACAAACCTCTTGGTTTGGTTTGATGATGTTCTGCTGAAATTTGCATAATATCCAGAGTGCTGTCTGATTAAAGTCCTTGACCTGTGAACATAGGTTATTACTAAGAGGCATGTTATAGAAAGTGAATAAGAAACAAAAGTTAATTACATTTATTTCTCATTTTCCACGTCACATATAAACTAGTTGTGATGAAACACATTCACAGTCATAGACACACATCTTAAACTGATATTTAAAGGAGACTATTATGCTTTTTGTTTTTTCCCTTTTCCATATCATTTTTATAGGCTCTCTGGCATAGAAAAGATCTGGGAGGTTAAAAAGGTCAAACTCCGCACCAACAGAAACTCCCATCTCCCACAGAACACACCGTCCTAAAACGCCTCATCAGTGGTCTAGCCTTTGATTCTGTGACTTTTTGACATCAAACCGTGTCACCATGTCACACATTGCATAATTTATACCAAGTGGATAGTTTGGCATGTAAGAATTGATGTAAC